>NW_020291473.1:629937-794368 GCF_003184765.1 Aspergillus aculeatinus CBS 121060
AGGTCAGATAGGCGCCTGGGCAGACAAGGTACGGAGTAGGAGATAGGTAATGGCTACAGGTTTCAAGGAGGCTGAAGGGAGTTAAGGACACCAGCAAATGAGGAAACTAAAGGGGAAACAGGTATACGGAAGCTTGAGCTCCAAGGGAAGAAGACGTAGGGTCAACTCGGCTCCAGGAAAATCAATGATGAATGATGAAAGATGAAGGATGTTGTTGGAAGATGGACAAGCAAGCCGACGGAGAGCGGATCTTCCCTCGCCAGGGCGGTGTGGCGTTCCACTGCAAGTACGGAGCAGGTAACTTGTTATTTGTACGAGGTATGAGGTTGACCACAGCACACAATAGTCCAAGTGACTTGGTCAGGAGCTGATGGTGAAGCAAGCACATGAAGTAATCGAAGTCGTACTGCCTATGAATTACCTCCTCTGTAAAACCAAAAAGTTATGTCCTACAGTACATAGAGTAGTCCCAGCTGTTGCGATCTAATCTGTAGATTAGCAGCTTGCCTGCATAAAATTAGAAAGAGTTACAACTTGGAACTGCTGTGTAGGTTAATTAGTTAGTGGATTGACTTTCGCCTCACCACACGAGCACCAATTCCCAGCCAACGCGGTTTTACCATTCCGATCCAACCACCCCCTCGTAAGGATTGCCTTTAAATCCCGAGTGCTGACCTCGGTCCACCTGAAGTAGGAACGACTGATTGAAGGGTGGAGTGATAGATGCATGATGATTAACTTATTGTTGGTGGTGCCATTGTCCTCCAGGCTGTCTTGTTCTGCCCGCATTTTCACATGCGCGGGCCAAGGCTGATCCCAGTCTCAGAGAGCCGACGATTTCCTCTTAAGGACTCCATTTGCTCCCTTCCAACTTCCGATTCCTTCGTTTCTCGCTCTCTCTCGCTCTCTCCACATTTGTCATTTGAGTCACTTTCTCACCCCAGTCTCTCAAGTTATCTCCGATCCAACCGATCGGATCCTGCCAGATGGAGGTAAGCACTCTATCTATAACTACCTATACTTCGAGATGCAATCTACTCCGTCCCCTTCTCCTTCCTACACCATGCTCATCTAACACCACCACCTATTGTAGCAAACCCAGGTCCCCGCGCAGCCACCAGTCCAGAGCGCCTTTCGATCGCGACGATCATATCCTTCTCTGCACCATGTCTCTCTCGCTCCATTGAATCCTCGATTTCTCGCCGACGAGGAGGGGGAGGAGGCAGAGGTTCCAGACTACTTCAACCATCCCCACCACAGCCACCACGACAGCCCGGACCCGCCCACCGCAAGGTCTTATTTGGCTAGCTTCTCCGTGCCCGGCACTCCGGGGGTGCTTTCGCACTCCCACTCCCGCAGCGGGTCCCGCACGCGACACCATCCCCGGAGCAAGAGCTCCAGCCGCATCCACCACGCCAGCGACCCCAACCTACAAGCCCGGAGTGCGAGCAGCCCCCTTCATCATCATCATAATCAGCAGCAGCAGCAGCATCAACCTCACCAAACCCACCACACTAACCGTAGCACCCGTACCCGTCACCCTGCAAACCACCATCAAGACACAGAATGGATGCTCCGCGCAGGCATCGCACTCGCTTCCTCGACCCGCGAAGAAAAAGGCCAGAGCTGGCTCGTGAAACGACAGAGCTCGACGAGCCTCGTCTCTGACGACCATCAACTCACCCTGGACTTCCTCAACCACAACCACCACCACCACCACCATTATAGCTGGTCCCACGGAGGTAGTCCTCGACATGGCCGGTCCGGACGTTCCACACCAGCCGCGGCCAACTCCCGATCCAGACGGGCTTCACGGTCCCGCCCCAGCAGCCGGGTGGCCAGTAGAGCCGACCTTGCCATGACCAGTCTAGGCATGGCCACTACTGCAACATCGACCGCAGCCTCCTCCCGCCGCGAAAGCAGAACGGCCGACCTTCTGACCAGCACCAGCACGCAGAAGATCGAGGAACAACAGCAACAACAACAAACCCGCCCCCTGATCCCCGACTTCGTCGACGAGCGCATCCGCGCCGAGATGGCCTCCATCCAACGCGACGAGAACGCCGAATTCGACGAGGAAGAGGAGGTCGACGACGACCTCTCCTCCTTCACCTCCGACTACCCGTACCTCGACTCGGGCGACGAGTCAGACGAGATCGACGAGCAAGAACTGCAACGCCTCACGCGGGAGCGAGGCTTCGGACTCGGCAGCTGGATCGACCGCATGGTCGAATGGACCCTATTCGGCGTCGAGGACTGGCCGCTTTCCTTTGGTGGTGGTGGTGGTGGTGGTGGTGGCACCGGCAATGACGGCACTGTAGTCGAATCCCGAACCATCACCATCGCAGACCATCCCCCTCACCCATCAGCCGATAGCGTTGAAAATGACCCCTCATCGACCCATGTAGCAGTAGCAGCAACACCATCAATTGGAGCAGACGACACCGACACAATCTCCATCGCCGAATCGGAAGTCCTTTCCGTCTGCGAGAAGCCCGGAGACCAAGGCGGCTGGGGAGATGCAGGCTGGCTGTTCCGGGTTGTGAAACGTGCGCTGTCTTGAGTTCGATTTCCTCTCCTTCCCTTTTGTCTGGACTGGGCCCGAGGGGTAAAACCTCCCTCTCTCCCTATTGAATGCAAAAAGAACTGGCCCGTATGCTGTGTGCGCCCTGTTTGTGTATGTACGCGTCTACTGTACCCTGCGGGATCGACATAGTATTGTCCCCCCCCGCCCCCGGGCCTCTCCCCCGGGCCTCTCCTTCCTGCTCTGTACGGCGTAGCCACGGGACACATAAATGCACAGGCAGATGTCTTTGTCCACGAGGATTCCATTGCTTTGTTGTTGGATCGTAGATGACGCTGGTGTGAGCTGTACAGTGTGTCCCCGCAGATGTCATTGCATTGAGGAGGAGCGAGGCTCACTCACCTACGAGTCACTAGCGGAGGGACCATTGACCTACATACCACAGGGAGCTACAGATGCGTGTTCGATGGAAGGGTTTTTGTTTTCGACCCTGGATAACTTTTCTCTGATCACCCAGCCAAGACAGAAATACCATACATCTCAACTGCTAAAACCATCGAGCTTCAATTGAGCTTCAAATTGGTGCGTGCTACCTTGGCACTGCATGCAGCCTAAGATTTGTGGGTTTTGCTCGAAAGTGACATCGACTAACCAATTAGGACAGATGTATAGAGCCCAACCCCTGCATTTGCATTGAAATTCTCCCAATTCGCTCCGAGTGAACTGTACAAGCCTCCACCACTGCTAAAACGAATGCTCTTTGTTGCTTCTTAGTTTAGATTGACACGTAGAACTTGGCCCGCGGAGGGTCGGCAGAAAATGTAGAGAAAGCCTCCTTGCAAAATCCCAATGAATAAGCCAGACACCGGTAGGGTGATATTAGTTGAGGGAACATGATGGAATAAAAGGGTATACAGGATTGTGGGACGACAACAAGGTATGTTGTTTAGTCAACGAAAATGTTTGAAGCTTCGTCGTGATATGATAAGATAAATGCAATGAAGTCGCATGGATGCAGGAAAGGAATGAAGAAGTCAATGTTCGAAAGAAAGATGGAAAACCATGCCGGACTGCATCAATGCAAGGAGGATCTGGATGCATGGAACATGTTGAACACAAAGAAAAAGGATTGAACCCGGGGCCTGAAATCTGGCAATCTAGATCGAGAGTAGGCGATGAAGGCGGCGGCTTCCCAAAGTATGACACATCAAAGCAAAAGACAGAAAAAAATGTTTGCTTGCACACTGCAAAACGCCAAGCCGACCCTTAAGTCTAGTTTCATGCGATAAAGTATCGTGATCGTATCATACGTGGACATTGCACGGTCGAGGTTTCGGACACTAGCTCTGAATGGGGAGGGCGGTAAAACAAGTGTCGTGAAGGATGTCGTTTTTGGAGTAGGTCGGTGGGAGGAAGAAGATGGGAGAAGATGAAGCTGGCAGTCGATTGTTGGCGGCATTACCATGGCCCAACCTTGACTGGGGTGCCGAGCCCGTATGTGCCCGACAAGAGTTGCTCGCGAATGGATCCAAGGTCATTACCTCCAGGGCTTCCATAGCCTTGGGCATCCGGTCTGTGCATCCACCCTAAGCTGGAACCGAGCTCGTTGACGGCTGCCTGCAGTTTACCGCCGGAGTTTTGGTTGTGTTTTGCCAGTTTCTGGTCCCAACCACCGTACTGTAACTGAATACCACCGCCACGTTTGGCAGCCTCCCGAATCACCAAGATCCAGGCCTTGCAAATCTCGTCGTACGCAGAGTCCCGCTCTAGATTGTTCTGAGGTGTGTGCCACCGGGGCAAAGCGTGAATTATGTCGGTTGCCCCATCTAAATAGCTCAAGGATACGGAGGCTTGTGTTTCGTTTGGCGGGAGGAAATGTGGTGTAAAGTCACTGAGGGCGTCCAACAAACTCCCCAAAGGCTGGCGGACTCGGTTGTAGGCGTAATCTGATTCAGAGCTGCCGCCCAACGGGAATGATGACTGAAGGTTGGACTGGTAATTCCGAAGCACCTGGAGTGCGGATGCTACGCTGGGTCGTGGGGCGGTATGAATGACCTCATCCATCAGGGCCGGATGACGCTCACACATGGAGCGGAGAACGCCCCGGAGAGCATTGGTATCCAAGGTCTCTAGCAAGCGGGGCAGGGAGAGAGGCCGCCCGCTGACATTTGGACGAGCACGCTTGATATGGTGTCGGTTGGATGGAAGGGTTCGAGGAGTGAAAGCGGGCGAGTTGGTGGGAGATGCGGACATTCGGCCATCGTGATCGTTGCCATCATCATCAGCTTTCCGTTTGCGGTTGGGCGTGTGGGTTGGGGTAGACACTAAAGGGACGGGGACAATCAGTATACGGGAAAACAATTTCAAAGGATTGATAAGGAATTTAATCTTACTTGGACGGGAAGGAGAGAGACGAGAAGGTTCGTAGAAGTGGTGAGGAGGCACAGGTGGTGTAGCCACCAAACTGTTCATGATGATGGCCACCGACCGCTTGAGGTTGGGCAAGAGAGAAAAAGGAGAGGAAGGGTCGTAGCGTAGCCAACGAAGGAAAAACGAGGACGAGGGACGGATAGGTCGTCAGCTAGGAGCACGAGGAGATGTCTAGGAGAGAGAGAGAGAGAGAGAGAGAGAAAGAGAGGGGAGTGTTTTGGAAAAGTAGGAGAAAGAGAAAAGAAATGCAAGAAGAAGCAAGGGAAAGGAAAAGATGGTGGTAGTGGTGGTAGTGGTGGTGATGAAGGTGGTAGTTGGTGGTGGAGTTGCAGGAATGGGAATGAAGTGGAGTGGGAGAAGAAAGACTAAGAAAGGTTTCAGTTAACCTGAATGACTGTTTGCCTTCTTGGTGGGGAAAGAGAGAGAGAGAGACACAGCAAAGAAAGAAGAGCGAGAGGCGGTGGAGCCTCGGGACGGGTTGCGGGAGGCAACGCAAGCCTTCAATGCACTTTCTTTAATCAGAGATTCTACTCTGTATTCTACTGAGCATCACCACCATCTCCCTCCCTTCTTCCCTTTAACACAACAACTACACTCAATACTCCGTAACTCATCATCATCTGCAAGAATCCGCATCGCAGCCCCGTGGCAAGGAAATCTTACATTGTTTTAATTTCCGGGGTCTTGCAGTAGAGCAGCAATCTCTCAATCCATCCGCATACTTCTCGTCGCCCGCATGACCACTACTTAACCAAGCGTCAACTCTAAACAATAGAGAGAAGAAAAAAAAAAAAAAACTGTCCGACATGATTCAGTTCTCTTTTCGTTCTTTGGGACCCCTTCCTTCCTCTCAGAAGCACTTGAATCCCACATGAACCATACAGAGCTGCTCTCTGCACGATTGCAATAGTCTGAAAGCAGTCTCACATATCTAGATCATCTCGGAAATTAACCACGCTGGTTGACTCAGATCAAACCGCATCTGAGCCAAATATGACCCTGACAGCATTGCCACCATGCTCTAGGGATACCAAGCCAGTCAAGTACTGTACTCGAAGGGTCCTCAGCCGTCATAAACACATTGGCCGTCTCGCGCAAGCGAACCATTCATTTTAGGCGAAGTAGATTGATTCATGGTCATTCACGCCAACAAAGCCCACCCCCCCCCCCCCAAAACCAGCGATACCAAGGCCACCCGGCAGCGCCAATAGATCAACTAAACTCTCCGCCAATGTTGTAGTTATCTCCAGTCGTGATTCGGAAACTCGGATAGATACATGCCCCAGTATGGACTTAAGTCAGCCTCACACAGGCAATGCACTGTCGACGTGGATGAGTTTAGATCGGTTACCAGTAGATAGAGCACAACGCAGAGAACGACCTTGCGCCAAAACTTCACCATCAACATCTACCACCATCCTTGCGGGGTCGCCTCCCTCCCCTCCCATCTTGTTCTTTCTGCGAACAGTAAGACTTAAATTTCAGGATTAGCCCACCCGATACCGGAAGAGTCAAGGAACGCTACAGAACTCATGGCACAACGCTAGACATTGTCATCGGTCAGACACCGTAACAATAAAAAGAAGGTTGATATTCCCGCCCATAGATCGATATCTACAGTAACCTACAGTGCATGTACGCATCAGCTCCGTCAAGCAGCCCTGTCTTACCCCGTACCGACCTTCTCTCTCAAGATCATCCCGCAAATAGACCAACTCCTACGGCAGTAGTTCCATGTCAGAGAGAGAGAGAGGATGAAACAGTCATGCGACCTCTTAGCCAACACGTACAGTACGCACAATATCACTCATCGCAACGCTTGGACAATTCCCCGTCCCCGCGTTCGATTCGATACGCGGAAAGTCCCTAGGATTTCTTTTTCGATCTTCGAATCTTGACTGCATCTGAAACATATTGCGCAATATACACCCCGATGGAAGATACGGAAAATGGTACGCCAGCAAGGACAAGATTCCAAGTGGCTCTCTCAAAGGATGCCTGCCGTCTCAGATCACTACTTAGAACCAAGGTCAAAGAAAAAGGAATGTAGCTTCCGATCCAGATCCCGTGTACGGTCCTCATTCTTTTGTTGCGGGTTTTGCTGCTATTGCTGGGGGATTCGGTTTTGGTTGGCAGCGGCTGTTGCTCACTCAAAGAAGTTGTAAACACCCTCGGTGGGGCAAGGACTATTGATAGACACTACTGATTCATCTGTATCCTTTGTCTAGACGACTGCCAAAGAGGTTTTTCTTGTTGCCAATCAATCCATGATTAGTTGGCGAACTTCGTCGGCTCCCCTCAAGTACCCCACACATTTCACAAAGAGCCCAATTCGATTTACCCATTTTGATCGTGGCTACAGTTTCGATTGATAGAAGGACGAGAAGAAAAAAAAAGATAAATCGATCGTAGATCAACTGGGAAACGGCCAGCTGGGATTGTAAAGAGGACTGCGCCCATCTAGAATCGAGTGTCGCACAAGATTGACACCCTCATTTACAGAGAAGGAATATGTAGACATAAAACAATGTGAGAAACGGAAGAACGGCAAGAAAAAGCCATACATAAACCTTTTTGTGAAGCCTGACGCCGGATATGCGACCACCAAGGTAATAAAAGAAACAGCCCAACCACCAAAGTCGAAGCGAGAGAAGACAGAAACAACGATAGTATGGTGCTTTATAGGTACAGGGACTGGGCGGCGACGATATCCCTACGCACCTTGGTCAGGGCGGTTTCGAAAGTGCTCTCAAGTTCTTCGCTGCCCATGACCTTGGCTGCCTGAGCCATCTGGCGCATACACTCCTCGAGTCGGCGGAAAACTCGGATCAAGCTGCCCTCGTAGACATCGGTCATTTGACTGCACAGACGGTAGGTTAGCATTGCGGGAGAACGATTCACGAGCAAGAGAAAGGAACCCACCAGATATCAGAGAAGGACTTCCCGTTCGCCCACTCATACATGACCTCCATCAGTTCCCAGTGGAAACTATTGACGTATTCTTCCTCGTTGACGGCCAGCTTGGATTCCTGCGAGACCTTGGCGACGATCCGAGCCTGCGCTTGGATCTCTTTGAGGGGCTTGGCCAACTCATCCCGTGTTAGAGCAGGGGTCTCCTTGGTCTTTTCCTCAAACACGAAGACACTCAAAACAGCAGCGACTTGCTCCGGCGTAAGCTTGTTGAAGAAACCGTTGAAAAGAAGTTCACTGAGCATCAGTTCGTCACCCGTGCTGATTTCGCACGCAACTCTAGCCTTCAGTTGTACGACCTCGGCTTCATTGATGAACCCGAACCGACGAAGGACCCGCTTGCGGCATTTCAGTTCATCGAGCTGCATGATAGACATGGCGTCTGAGATCTTCTTCTTCGTCTCCTTAATCTTGTTTCCAAGCTCCACTTTCTCCGAATATTGATCGTACAGTTCCGCTAGACGGGGGGAGTTGTGCAATGGGTTGGTGAACAGGCGAGACTCTAGGACTTCGACTTTCTGTTGATTGATTAGTGATTTACAGACATGGTTTCAAGGACGAGTCTACTCACACGAAGAGTCTTCTTGAAACTATCATCTTTGATTTGCATGTCTTCAAGCGGGTCCATGGTAGCGATGCCGTCGGGGAAACGCTTGTGTATTTCAGCAAGGGTTTTCTTCATCGAATTTCGCGCGTCTTTGGATTTCAAGTCTTTTTGGAGGAAAACGCGCGGTTTACCGATGGCCTGAATGCAGCTAAGCACAATTGGGACGACCTCCATAGATGTCTTCTCGCCCTCCTTAGGCGGCCGCACCCCAGATGGCATGTCTTCAAAGGACTTGGTACCCACAGAGTTGCCATCGGGGAGTTGGAGCAAAACGTCGACAACGTGTTGCTGGTGAGGAGTGTACTCTTCACTCGAGCCCTTCGCTGCCTTGCGCTGTTTGCTGTTGACAACGACACCCCAGCCGAAGTCGTGATCCTTATGCTTCACATGAAGCAAGCGACCAGGTTGGATGAACGGCAGGCAGTAGTCGGGGTAGGTGAAGACGGTCCTGATTTCATCGGTGAACTTCTGAAGCTGTTTCCGCAAGTCATAATATTCACGGATGGTGCCTTCGTCTTCAATCTTCATGCTCGCACGCTTCTGTTCATATTCCGCAAGCTCTGTGACATCAGTTAGCATGATAGTAAACAGTTCGGGATAGATTGACCATACGTTTCTCAAGCTCGGCAACACCGGCCGTGTTCTGGAACTGGTAGAAACATCTCTCGAGCATGAACTCAGGCGAAATACCCTCCACACGCATGAGGTTGAGAATCATGTTGTAGCCCAGGTGGAAAGCCGAGTTCAGCCGATCCTGCTCGCCGCGTACGATCTCCTTTGCAACCGCAGGATCCATCTCTTCTCCAACCATCATAATCACAATACCACGGTCATCCAAACCTCTTCGGCCAGCGCGACCAGACATCTGGATGAACTCCGAGGGAGTAACCCAACGTTGACTGAAGCCGTCAAATTTCCTCACACTGGTGAACACAACAGTCTTTGCCGGCATGTTCAGGCCAATGGAGAAGGTCTCAGTAGCAAACAGAGCCTTGATAAGACCTTCCTGGAACAGAATTTCAATGGTTTCCTTGAGAATAGGAAGCAGCCCAGAGTGGTGGACACCGATACCACGGCGCAGAAGCGGTAGGAGATTTTGAATCTGGGGCAAATTCCGATCTTCTTCCGAGAGCATCTTAAGAGCATTATCGAAAACTGTTTGGACCATCTCCTTTTCCGAAGGGTCATTGAACGACAGATTCTTCATCTGAAGAGCACCGTTCTCGCACTCGCGCTTGCTGAAACTGAAGACGATAACAGGGTTGAGGTTCCGAAGCATGATCATCTTAACGATCTTGTACATATCGCTCTTCTCGTCATTCTGGCCGCCCTTGTTCAAGCGCTTGTCTTTGCCCCTTCCTTTCCTCTTAGCCATGGCATCCGAAGGGTCATCGCCCTTCTTATCGGCAATGCTGCTCATCGCTTTCTGGAAGTTATCTTCGCGGAAGACACCCTTTTCATCAACGATCAAATGCAGTCCTTCAGAGCCGACCGGGTAGAAATAGTGTTGCAACGGGGTTGGTCGGAAGTCGGTGTACACAACGTGGCAGGGCTGGTTGTGCATCTTCACGATCCACTCCGCAAACTGCATGGCATTGGGAATTGTCGCCGACAAGAAGACATACCGAACCTTGTCGGGCAAGAGAATGATAGTTTCCTCCCAGACGACACCTCGGGCTGCGGAGTTGTCAGTTATATGCAAGAAAAAGGCAAACGTCAGGTCCGTAGGACTTACTGGCATCGCGCATGTAGTGAACCTCGTCGAAGATGACCCAGGCCACTTCACGCATGATCTCGGAGCCACGGTAGAGCATCGAACGTAGAATCTGGAAAATGTGCTGCGTTAGCGCGAACTGCTTCTGAATGCCTTCCCAGCCAAAGAGCGCCTACCTCGGTGGTCATGACCAAGCATGTAGCCGTAGGGTTGATAGTGACATCTCCAGTCATCAAACCACAATCTCCAAACTCTTGTTGGAATTCACGGAACTTCTGGTTGCTCAGCGCCTTGATCGGACTGGTATAGATGACTCTCTGGTTGTTCTTCAAGCTTTGCGCGATAGCGTACTCGGCGACCACGGTCTTTCCGGCACTAGTATGGGCGGAGACAAGCACACTCTCCTCTCTTTGGATGGATGCGACAGCTACTTGCTGGAAAGGATCCAGGGTAAATGGCCATACGCGGGCAGGGTTCTCCGGCGGCTTGTGTTGGGAAATGGGCACGTAGGGATAGTTCGGCGGAATGGCGACCTGGTGTCGAACTTGGTGGGATAACTTCAAAGACGCAGAATCGGCCGAAGCTTGCAGTCCGGTGGCTCCTGCGACTTCGCGCTCCTGCTCCGTCTCGAACGAATCGACCAAGACAGGCTCAGCCTCCTTTGTCGCGAGGCGCGGACGTTTCGCATCGGGTTGTTGATTGGAGTCGGCAACAGGGCTGGCTTCCTTCTCTTCTTCTGATTCGGGTTCCTTCTCGTCCACGGGGGGAGGGACCTGGGCGTCGGGGGCGTCGGGGATGTCGATATCCTCCGTTGCGGCGGTTGCGGCGGCGGTTGCTTTGACATCGCCATTGACCTGCCGTTTCTTGCTCTTGTCTTTCTTTGATCTCTTGGGTGCTCCTTCAGCCGGCTTGACAGCCTGAGGCTGGTCGTCAAAGACGTCGAAAAGCTCATCCATGGTGGCCAATCAACGAAAGCAAGACCGGAGCCTGACCTGGACACTTGCGAAGCTTCTCTCTCTTCCAAGACGAAGAAGAGTTGGGTTAAAGGCGATCGGCCCCAAAATTTTTGGTTAACACAATGAAAGCCGCGGGCGGGCAGTAGCAGCTCTCCGCCGGTGAAACTTACCCGATTAGATAGACAAGCACGTGACTGCACTTCCGGAGGGCAGCCGCGACGGAGTATCGTTCCACTCCTCCCAGCTCTTCCTCCGCCCGTTGATTGATTCCAGTAAGATTGCCCTGACACTCGTGCTCTACCATCTCTCTCAAAGTGCGTAACTGCCTGCAAGTCCGTGGTCATCGAACAACTGACTCTAACTCTGCTTAAGATGTACGCCGCCTCCGCTCTCCGCGCCAGAATGGCCACCTCTTTCGTCGCCCGTCGTGGCTTTTCCACCACCCGTGCCCAGCTCGGCAGCCCCTACCACTACGCTGAGGGTCCCCGTTCCAACCTTCCCTTCAACCCCCTCACCAAGTACTTCTTCTGGAGATACTGGGCTTTCATGAGTTAGTCCCCTCGCGCCGGATGAGAACGGCTTTCATGGGTCAATGTCACTAACTCCATTCACTAGTCACCGGCTTTGGTGCTCCCTTCGGTATTGCTGGTATGTCACTCATTGCTCCACAAGCACGTCCCTTCAGCAATCATCTAACTCTCACTCCAGTCTGGCAGACCTACAAGACCCGCTAAGCGCCCTATTGTGCTGTGCAATATTCACGCGCAACGGAAATTGGTGGGATTCGGGGGATCAGCGGTCGAGTGTGTATCCTAGATCGGATGTTTTCGGAAATTTGTATAAAGTTGAGGAATTGAGCACGGTATTGATTCAGAATAATATCTCTGGCATCAATTACATAGGTTTACGTAGAGAAATGCTTAGATTATAGGTCTCCAGTGTTGCAAGAGGCATCATGGAGGTTGTTGGTGCAGTGCCGCGGATTGTCTGATACCTTATTAGAATATGGATGAAGTCATTGGTCGAAATCCGTCTAGGAAAGGAAAATTAAATTGTCGACGGGAGAATCATTGGTGTGCCCGCGACCGCTCCGCCGCCCAAACGCAAGAACCAGAAACAGAACACCATTCTTTCTCCAGTCTAGTCTAGATCTAGATTCTATGACGGCCGTCTGAGACCTTTTCACTTCCAGTCGGTTGATCCTTTCTATCTTTCTTCTTCTCGCCAAAAAAACAAAAGAATTATCAATATCTTCAAGCGGCCGTCGATTAATGGCGGCGGGGTAGAAGATTTGCTATTCCGAAGATGCGCAACCTTAAAACCGTGCGCCTCGCTGAGGTGCAACTGCAGAACGAGCTCCCCCTAACAGCGACAGCTTGGGACACTGCTTCGGATGCAGTCATTTGTACCTTTGGTCCTACAGCAAATAACGCAGTTATCGAGCTGCGGAGAAAGCGCCATGACGCCCATTTCTCAGAGCCTGTCGGAGCCGATGTATTCGAGTGCATCGCATCCTGGGATGCGCCATGCCCGCTTCCCGAGCTGGAATGCGATCGCGTACTGTCCCTCCACTACTTCGCAGACAGCCTAACTGCCTGCCTGGTTCTGGAAGGTGGTGATATTGTCATCGTACGCGAAGAGCCTCTCCCCGGCGAGGACAAGATTGAGATTGTGGGCTCGGTTGATGTTGGTATCACAGCCGCCGCTTGGTCGCCTGACGAGGAGCTTCTGGCCTTGACTACTCGAGCCAACACTTTCCTGTACATGACTCGAGAGTTTGAGAATGTGGCCGAGATCACCTTCACACAAGAAGACCTCAACGCTTCCCAGCATGTCTCCGTGGGCTGGGGCAAGCGCGAGACTCAATTCCAAGGCAAACGGGCCAAGGCCCTCCGTGATCCTACCGTCCCAGAGAAAGTGGACGAGGGCAAGCTGAGCGCCAATGATGACGGAAGAACGACCATCACTTGGCGCGGAGACGGTGCTTATGTCGCTGTGAACAGTGTTGAGGCTGGCGTGCGCCGCGCGATTCGAGTCTACTCGCGTGAGGGTGCTTTAGACAGTATCAGTGAACCAGTTGATGGCCTGGGAGGTGCCCTTAGCTGGAGGCCATATGGTAACCTTATTGCCGGCATTCAGAGACGCGATGATAGAATCGATGTGGTATTCTTTGAGAGAAACGGCTTGCGCCACGGCGAGTTCACTCTTCGTCTTACAGAGGAAGAGCGCTCGACGTGGGCTTCGGATATCTCTCTGAGCTGGAACGTCGATTCGACTGTTCTCGCTGTCCGGCTCAGAGATCGTGTCCAATTCTGGACAATGGGCAATTACCACTATTACTTGAAGCAAGAGATCCCTATCGTCAGTAACTCCGATTACGCTACTCCTTTTACCTTCACGTGGCATCAAGAAAAGGCCTTGCGGTTCTTTGCTGGCGCTCATGGTATGGTACGCCCTCAATTCGTGGATTGTCATATGCTAATTACCGGGTAGAATCAATGCTGGACGTGGAATTTGTGTTTGACGTCGCCCATGGCTCCACTACAAGCCCAGCTGATGTTGGTGCCGTGGGTGTTGTAGACGGGAGTATGTGTTTGCCCTGCATTTATGACTTCAAGCTGCTGACGTATGACAGAAAACTTGAAGCTGACTCCCTTGAGGCTGGCCGGTGTTCCGCCCCCTATGGCCCATAATGAATTGACACTTGATTCAAACATCATTGACGTGGCATTCAGCAAGTCAGGAACGCGCATTGCTATTCTTGAGAACGATCGGTTCTCCGTCTTTATCTGGGCCCTCAAAACTAGACCAGTCCCTGTCCCAATACTTGAGTCCAGCTATCCACTTTCGGATGCACCGAATAGTCGACCCCGCCAGATCGCTTTCATTAATGAGACTGAAGTCTACGTGCTCAAGAGCAGTGGGCCTAGCAACACCTGCATAGAGCGGACTACGCTCGAGACTCGGGAGACTAAGGTTGCCTACCAAGCAGCCGACTCGGAACAAATCATGTCAATGTTCGCATCTCTCGGGCATGAATCGCTCTGGTTCTCTCACAATCTAGGACCACACCACCCGATCACCTACTCCTACATCTCAATGCCTTCTCCAAACCAGTTCGAAGTTATGCCATGGAGCCAAAGTCCATCTGCCGAGACGTACTGGGCGCAAGCTGTGCAGATCTCTGAAGATGAGGTATACCCACTTCTTAGATTCTATGTATCACTGATCACTAATATTCCACAAGACTCTTCTCATCTCTATGACCAAGTCCGGGGCTCTGTATGCCAACAAAACACTTCTTGCCAAGAACTGCACTTCGTTTCTTCTCACACAAGCTCATATCGTCTTCACCACCTCCCTACACCTGATCAAATTCGTTCACCTGACGAGAGCAGAAGGTTTGGAAGTCCACTTTAATTACCACCATACAATAACTAACGCCCATGTTTCAGAAATGGATGTACCTCCTGATACCCCGGAAACGGACGAACGCTGCAGAAGCATCGAGCGCGGAGGACGGTTGGTCACGGTCATGCCTTCGACATTCGCTGTCATTTTACAGATGCCCCGCGGCAACATCGAAACCATATACCCTCGGGCCCTCGTACTCGCCGGTATCCGGTCATTCATTGATCGCAAGAATTATCGGGCAGCGTTTCTGACCTGTCGTAGTCAGATGGTGGACATGAATATCATTCATGACTATGCCCCCGAGCAGTTCATGGAGAGCATCCAACTTTTCGTTGATCAGGTCAAGCGAATCGACTTTATCGACGAGTTTATCTCTCGTCTGAGGTATGGAAATCCTACTTCACCTAGCGAAGCATACGATTGACAATTGCGTCTAGTGAGGAGGATGTGTCGCAGACACTGTACAAAGACACGCTAAAGAAGAAGACCGAAGATCCTGCCCTCGCTGCTCTATCCGCTCCCTCGAGCAAGAGCAGTAAGGTTAACCGGATCTGCGATGCTTTCCTGACTACTCTTGAGAAGCGATTGGATACCAACCTGCACAATCTGATCACTGCTCATGTCTGCAAGTCCCCGCCTGACCTTGAGGCCGGTCTTCAGCTGGTTGCACGGTTGAGAGGTATGACACTTTTCTTCTCACGTTTGGGAGCAAATACTGACTACATAGCAGAGGAAAGCTCCGAACAAGCCGACGACGCAGTAGAGCACATGTGCTTCTTGACAGATGCCAACCGTCTGTACGACAATGCACTGGGTCTCTATGACCTCGAACTCACGCTACTTGTTGCCCAACAAGCTCAGAGAGTCGGTGCCTCGGATTCCCTTCACGACGATATGAGCTAACAGCACGCAGGACCCCCGCGAGTATCTTCCATTCCTGAGAAAGCTGCAACAGATGCCGGAACTCCGACGCCAGTTCGAGATCGATAATTACCTAGGACGCACTTCTAAAGCCCTGAAACACCTCCATGCACTGAACGCTCATGATGAGCTCCGTGCCTACGCCATCAAGCACACGCTCTATAAGGATGCCATCGATCTGTACAGATACCAAGCCGAGCAACTACGAGACATGAGTCACCTCTACGCTGACCACCTGTTCGATCAATCCAAGTACAAGGAAGCAGGAATTGGTACGTGAAACAAACCCCGCACAATCTCGGACCCTTTCCCTGAATTAACCGAACCCCCCTCACCAGCCTACGAATCCCTCTCCCTCTATACCGACGCATACAAATGCTACCACCTGGCACACCTCTGGCGCGAGTCCATCTACTGCGCCACGATGGTCCCCCTCCCCGCCGAGGAACTCGCCACGCACGCCAGCACCCTGGCCGCCACCCTCACCGAAGAGACGAAGGACTACGTTGCGGCGGCGCAGATCCACGCCGACCATCTCCGCGACGTCCCCACGGCGGCGCGCCTCCTCTGCCGCGCGTCCAAATTCTCCGAGGCGACGCGCCTTCTGGCCTTGCACGGCCAGCAGGCGCTGATCCCGGAGATCGTCGACGGCGGACTCTCGGACGCCATGGGCGCCATGACCGACCTGCTGGCTGACTTCCGCTCCCAGCTCAACGCGCAGGTGCCCCGGATCCGCGAACTGCGCGTCCGCCGCGCCACGGACCCGCTGGCCTACTTCGGCGGCGACCCCACCCTGGGCGGCGCGGGCGGGGATGGGAATGTCGACATCCCCGACAACGTCTCCCTGGCGCCGACGAACGCGTCCACGCTGGCCGGCCGCTCCATGTTCACCCGCTACACGGGCAACACGGGCAAGACCGGCAAGACGACCTCGTCGCGCCACACGTCCAAGACCCGGCGCAAGGAGGAGCGCAAGCGCGCCCGCGGCAAGAAGGGCACCGTTTACGAGGAGGAGTACCTCGTCAACAGCGTGCGGCGGCTCCTGGAGCGCGCCAACGCGACCGTCGGCGAGGTCGAGGCGCTCGTCGATGCGCTGCTGCGCCGCGCCATGCGCGAGCGCGCCGCGGCCATCGAGAAGGCCATGCAGGAGGTGCTGAAGCTGTGCACGGAGAGCCGCGAGGAGGTGTTTGGCGCTCTGGTGGCCGCGAATGACGGGGCCAAGGGGGTGGTGGCAAATGAGGGGGAGCTCGAGAACGCGGATGTCGGCGGGTTTGGTACCGGCGAGGAACACTTGGGGATGGGCGGCGGCGGGCAGAGCGTCTTCTGGGACAGCGTGACGGCCACTGCCAATGTGGGCAAGGGTAAGGAGGTGCCTGCTGTCAAGGAGCTGAAGTTGTCGGCTTTGCTGAACTAGAACGAACCTCCTTGGTCAGGCATGTTAATCGGAAACCTGTTTGGCTGGCTGGCTGTCTTTATTTCTTTCTTTCCTGGCTATGGTTTTGGAAAAGGTTACAAAAAAGCATAGATTCTTTGGGCCGGTGGTGAGGCATTCAATTTCAAATGTTAAATGATTATTAATGTTGTAATATGCTTCGTACGATAAACGAGAATATATGCTCTCTGGATAGAGAATACGATCCCTCCACTAGAAACAAAACAAAGGAGGGACCGGTTTGGGTATCTTTTCATCTCAAGGCAATCCGCGGTGTGCATAAGTTCGATGCCCGCGGGGCTTTGAGTTTGGCATGAGAGCGCCTTAGTGAGAGAGCACATCGCCCTTCTCGCTGACCAGGTGATCGGCCACGCTGACGGGCCCCTCGCCGACGCCGGTAAGGATGACGCGGCTGACGCCGTCCTTGAGCACTTCCACGGCCCTGGAGTCCACCTTGTCCAGGGCAACACCGGGGGCGCTGAGATCCTTCATGGGCTCGTAGAAGGGGCCTTCCCAGCCATCGGCCTTGGTACCGAGAATGGCCTTGATCGTACCAGCCACGAGCTCGGTCTCCTTCTCGAGGTAGTAGATAACAGCGTTCGGGCCCGCATCGAAGGTGTAGGCACAGACCGTGCGGCCGACGGCCCGGTTGATGTCGTGGACGAGACGCACAGCGGCCCGCGAGACGTCGTTCATGTAGAAGATCGGAGGCCAGGAGTCCAGGCAGGTGGCGTGGAACCCGTTGGAGTCCCGCATGGTGATCTCGGCAAAGGCGGGGAAGTCCCGGTTCTGGATGGCGGTCTCGATCGCCGCCATGCGCTCGGGGACGACGGTGTTCGCCCGCGTGGCGAACAGGTTCGACGTCGCGACGGTCGTCTGCATCCCCTCGGTGCTGGGGACATCCTTCTTCTCGGCGCTGACGACAAGCACGATGGCGCGCATCTCGGGCCAGTGAGCGGCGGGCGCGACTTCCTCCGCCAGACTGTCGCTGCCATCCTCGAGGGTGCCGGCGCGCCAGGCGACGTAGCCGCCCATCAGCGATCGACAGGCGGAGCCGGAGCCCTGGCGGGCAATGCGACTGAGGTCCTGGGGAGATTGTGGGAGCTGGTAGAGGTCGGCCACGGCGCGGACAAGGGCGGCGAACCCAGCAGCCGAGCTGGCGAGTCCGGCAGCGGTGGGGAAGTTGTTCTCGGAGACGATGCGGAGAGGGAGGGCAGAGAGCTTCGGAAGAGAGGAATCGGCGGCCTCGACCTCCTTGCGGTGAGCGCGCAGGCTGGAGAGACAGGCAAGGGTACGCTTGGATGACTGGATATCCTGGGGCTTGCCGTTGAGGATCAGCTCGTCTTCGGCGGGGTAGATGGCCGAGCAGGAGGCGGTGGTAAGGGTGCGCAATGAGCGTTGGGAGAGGGTGACGGAGAGAGAGGAGTTGGTAGGCAAGTTGAGAACGGCATCACGCTTGCCCCAGTATCTGGCAGAGTTCTTGTCAATCTTCCGGGGCTCCTCAATGTGGTTCGTGAGGGACCGCGCAATAGGGGTTGGGACGCATAGAAGCAACATACTTGATGACAGCGATGTTGACGGGGGCCGTCGTGGTGGCCCGGTAGACGGGACTATCAGCGGAAGCAGCCATGATTGATCTTCAGCAAGTTGCTTGAATGGAGATTTGATTGGCAGCGTAGAAGCAGCAGACGAATGTTGTTGAAGAAAGAGATGGCCAGTCCAACGAGGGAGGGGAGGGGAATAAATGGATTTCCCAGTTGGGCAAAGAGAGGGGTTGTTTTGATGAACCCGGGACTCAAGGCGGTGAGCGGCCATTTTTTCTCCGCCTGTTCGGCGTTGTCGAAGTTCATTCCAGTCCTTGATTTCTATCTTCATACTTCTCATTCGCCAGACGCTTTCAGCACGGTGAAACCCCATCACCGACCCTTTCAGATCTTGATCTCTATCTATCACATCTTACTATATAGATACACTACCTTATACTCATGGGTGCTGGTGCCAGTACGCCCTCCCCCGAGCCTGCCACGGCAGCCGGAGTATGCCCTGTTGATCACAAAACTCGCGAGGCATGGCTACAACAACACAAAGCATCCGGGGGAGCTGCCCCTCCTCCTCACCCAATGCCGCCTTCAGAAGACAGTCAATCGAAGGCGAAGATGCAACGTCCACTCTCCACCGATCGTGAAGTAAGCAGCATCCCACGCGCCATTGAACCCCAATCCCAGCCGTCATCTCCCGCATCACCCAACGCTCCGCCATCACCATACTCTTCCCCGAGCGCATCGCACGGCGCGCCATCGAACGACGAGGCTGAGACAGGCCACGACCCCAACACTGGAAATTGGATCTATCCGTCCGAGCGACAGTTCTTCGAGGCGCTGATGCGCAAGGGCAACACACCTTCTTCCACAGAATCGGCTTCTGAACTGGCCACCACTGTCGCGTCCATTATCCCCATTCATAACGCCGTCAACGAGCGCGCATGGCAGCAGATTCTGGAATGGGAGAGTCGAGCTCCCAGCAGTGACCCCGGCAGCAAGAAATGTGGAGGCCCCAAGCTCTACTCATTCCGCGGTCTAGGCGTCGACCCTCAATTCCTGAGCCCTCGGGCGCGAATCAACAACCTCATGGGCTACCAGCTACCATTTGATCGACACGATTGGGTTGTGGAAAGGTGTGGTGGAGAAAGAGTTGAGTACGTTATCGACTTCTACCAAGGCAAGACATCGGGAGGGGCCACCGGCGCTGGTTTGGCCGCCAATGCTGGTCCGGGTAAATTGAGCTTCTACTTGGACGTCCGGCCTAAGATGAACACCTGGGAGGGCTGCCGTATGCGGTTCAGCAAGTTCGCGGGACTGTAGGCAGTCCAACGCAGTTTCCATTATTGATTTACGGTGCACGTGTACAGGCGAACACAAGGAGTTTCGGGTCTCTTGGGTAAATTCATCTCAGTGTACATTCCATGTATAACAGAAGCTATGTATGATATCAAGCATAGAAAGACAGTACAAACGTTGTAGATAGATAAACATCCTCTGCTCCATATGCGCCGGTCATTCATTAAGAGAGTCATGAGTGGAGACGACAAAGCGCCTGCAAAATGAGTGCAAACATACGCATACAAACGAAAAGTACATGGGAAGGATATCATCAAAAGAGAGGGAACGCCGCGACCCACCCTGGATCAACCAGCGATGTTGCAGACTATAAGTGAGCGGGCGAAACTCAACCCAGCACCACGGCAAGGACAATGATCAGCAAGATCACGGCCAGGATGACCAGAAGACAGCAGGCCTTGTTCCGCGCATTCTTCTGGTACCTGCTCGCGCTTCGCAGCTCAACGTTGGCACCGCGAGTGTCGTCCCCGACTCTTTCAACATTCTCACTGATGATATCGAGCTGACCTCCTTGCTCATGGACGATGTGAGCCACATCGCGGAAGAGCTCGTTAAGTTCGCCAACGCTCTGCTCAATATTGCGGATCTCCGCCTCCCGCTCGATGATCAGAGACTCCTGGAAATCCACTTCGTCTTGGTTCGCCAGTCGAGGTTGTTGTTCAAGAAGCTGCTCTTGCTGCTGCTGGAAGCCATCTTCGGCCGCATGCTCACCGTCTTCCACGGCTGTGCGAGCAGCCACTGCAGACGCTCGCTGTTTCTCCAGGGCACGACGCTGGACGGTTTGGAATTCCTCCAATGTAGCTCGAAATTCGGAAGAGAGCTTCTGCTGGGTCCATTTTTGAGACGGCTAGTGGATACATGTCAGCGACACTCACGTTGGAGGGGACCGAGCCCAGGGATAGCGCGGACCGCGAGATGGAACTCAACATACATTGACGTCTTCCCACGTAGTTACTTTCTTGATCCCCTCCCCTACATCCTTGAAACCCAAGCGAGTCTGCTCCAGTAGGTTGTGAACCCGTTCACGCACGCGCTCAGTGTCTCGACGCGTACCCAAAAGAGCGATCTGGTCTGATAAGCGAGTGATGTTCGAAGTGAGGGTAAAGAGGCGGTTGGAGAGACTCTCGGTCAAGCGGTCAAACTCAGGGTCATCACGATAGTGTGGATCATCTGCGCGGCGCAGAGTCGTAGGCTGCGACTCTAGTGAATCTAAGCGATCGAAAGACATGACTGGGCGGAGAAAGTGTCCCTGGGTGGGTAGACAGTTGGAAGCTGGAAGGACTGAGAAGTTACTGGGTAGTAGTAGTAATAGTAGTAGTAGTGGTAGAGATCAACCTGACTCCGGGCTGATGCAAGCGGGCACATGTACAGTAGTGAGTACACTAGTCTAGGCTCCGTACAGCGCAGGGCATACGTCGGTAGCAGGGGGGAAGCGGGCCCGATGGCGTTGTTGCCTGGTTTTGCAATGGACACCCGGTTTTGCAGGCCGCCATCACCTGACGCACGGACTCGATGTGTTGCCCGGTCACCTGATACGACGGATGTGGCTGGTGTGTTTTGGTGCTTTGTTCGAAAAGCTTCATTTTGTCGTCGCATCCCGCTGCCCGCTTTCCCTCGACTGAGCTCCAATTCAATACGCTTGGAGCTTCATTTATTCCAAGGCGTACTTGCTACCCATTCTGCAGCTACTCTGATCATGCGGTGAACTTGATTCATCCTTCTCTGCCTAGAGATCATCCCATCACACTTTAGATCCCAACCCTCATCATGGCTGCTGCACGGCCTCGCCCTTATCGGCGCATATTGACCTCGGCCCTGCACAGAAGATTTGTGCATGCTTCTGCACTGGCGCTGTTAGTCTGCTACATTGTTGCATTTGCCCTTGGTGAGAAATCATCATGTAAGTACAACCACGCTGGATGGAGCAGCTCGCAAGACGTACTCACGGCGATCGCTAACCACTTGCGACATCCAACTAGTCTTCTGGTCATGGTTTCCAATCGGAGCTTGTGGAATTAGAACAGTTCTACTCTCTCTCTGCAGCCTTGTCATCTTTGTCCTGCGTGTTGGTCAGATGCACCTTGGCGCAAGGACGACCGCCTCGTCAATCAGTACTCTTAAGCAGCTTATTCCGTTCGATGCTTTCCAGACCTTCGGATGGTACATGTTCTCAGCCTGGTGGTTCAACGAGATCTACAGATGGTCTTCGCCGCTTAGTGCGCACTTGGAATGGGTGAACCGAGCCAGGTATGTGCTCACCCAAGGCTGAATTACTTTGAGCGTGGTGGAACCTCAGCTAAGAAAAAATATGATGCCAGACCTCATGAACGCGCAAGTCTCAACGAACGGGCTATATACCTCTACACCTATCACCTCGTGCTAGCAGTCATACAGTCGCTTTTTCACCTGTACGATGATTATGACCGAGTTCCTGTCCCAGTCGCCAAACGGTCTGAGAAGGACAAAGGTGCAGTTCAGTCCACTGCCAAACGCATCCAGGCTGAATTCCTGCCGACCATTGTTGGCGGAATCAAGAGGGGTTTGTTCGTTGCTTTGGCTTGCCCTCTGGCGTACTCCATTCTTCTCCGTCGTTATGCGTGGAGTACCGCTTTGTATTTTGCCAAACTCTTCTGGGATATCCCCAGGTCCGCCGCTCATCCGCCGGGCTTTCTTCCACCGATCACACCGGGAATCATCTTCAGGTCAATGGTCTCAGGAGCGCTTCTGATGCTTTGTTGGCAGAGCGCCAACCTTTTCTTTTCCATATTTTTGAGCAAAGAGCCCCTCAAGCGCGGCCAGCCTTTGACAGCCGATGCTAAAGACCCCAACGGCAGCTTGCTTACTGGCCTCAAAGCGAAGAAGGAGACGGTTCGAGCCTTTGCATTCTGGGAACTACTTTTGATCAGCCAGCAGTTTCCTGATCGTCGCAAAGCGATCTTTAATGATATCGACCGCGAAGAAGGGGCAGCCTGGTCTCAGATTTTCGCCGCGACCACAGAAGTGGTCAAGGGTGTCGCGACCCGAGTCAAACCAAATGTCGATGAGAAGGAACATCAAGAGACAAGGGAACAGAAAAAGGCACTTTCCGGTATCGACACTGGCCTACCTCCAAAGGATGAGCTCGTCCTTCGCACTCTCCCTCGACTCACAGACCCGCTAAAGGCGCCAAATGAGGTTGACATCTTCGCCCCCGTCCCCAAGACCGCTTCTCACCAGGAGGCTTGGAATGAGACCATCAAATCATTCGGAAACAACCCCGACTGGACTCCTACCGCCCGTGCCAAAGCTGTTGATGTCCTGGACCGGGCATTATCTGCCGTGCTCAGTCCCGAACAGAAACAGAAGCTCCTTGCTACTTACAAGGAACTCGTCGAGCGCCTCACCGGTCCCTTGATCACGTGCAAGCCCGAAGACCTGCACCCTCTCATGGCACAAGCCCTTCGCACCCCAATCGGCCGCCATTTCCAACACACCTACGCCCGTCGCTTGTCCGGTATCGTCCTTGGCACACCCCACGCCAATATATGCTCCATTGTTCACTCCATCGACTCTATTACTGGCCTCTCTATCAAGAGTCTCGAAGAGGATTCCTACGGTAAAGTCCAAGCCGATGTTCCTGCCCTCATCCGTCTGTTCACCGAAACCATCCAAACCCTAGAGCCGTTCATCAACGGCGGTCTGGACGCGCACTGGACGGACGTCGATTTCCCACCTTCCAGCAATCCGGAGGCGCAGGCCCAGGCTCGTCGGGTTCCTGATGTGGATCTAGTCCTGACGACGCTCAAACACTCTCTCAAAGACATCCTGTCCGCATTCAACAAATATTTCACCGTGATGGACTTAGATGCTAGGGACCTCCGGCTAGCCGAGGAGGCCGCTGGCGTGGTTAATGCGGGTCTGTAAAATACCATTTCTTCCGACTTGGCAGCATAAATCGTGCTCTGTCAGAGGAACAGCCAAACAGTTTTTCACCTGCGGGACTTCAATGATGGAAGATACTGTGTTGTGATGAATATCCAAGGTAAACTTGGTTCTCCTGTTTTTGACTCACCTGATTTCAGAAGATGAACTTCCTGGCCGTTTCCTTTTTCTACCCTTTGTCGAATATCCCAAAAAAAAGGGCTATCGTTTTGTTTGAAAAGTTAAGGCTTAGACCTAGAGTCAGTCCTGACTGTTATGTATGCATTGCTCTGGCGTTAGTTGGGCAGGTAGTTATCAGTGGATCACTGTATTCCAGAATTCGAGAGGGCAACATGTACTGTATACTTGTCACATGACATCATCAAGAGTGGACTATTTTCTCCGCACCCAAACTATTTCACTTGTCCCTTTCCCCGCGCAAAGCTCCAACTTTTGGATTTCCATCTACCCCAGCGTGTCCAGGACGCAGTCAACAGCAGAACTCCTTAGACCTTCCGCTTTTTACTCTGATCTTTTCCCAAGTTTCACAAAAACAATGGCCTCGCCATTTCAAAATACCTATCACCTCCGTCGCGTAGCCGACACCTCTGCTAAATCATGCTACATCTGCTACAAACCCTCGACCTCGGTCCTCATCACTCCCGACAACAAGGTAAGCCATTCCCGGATGTCTACAATGATAATCTGATGAACTCACGCATGGGTCTCTCGCCGCTGTGCTAACGACCGAACGACTTCCCTTGCAGGATTTCTTCTACATCTGCCCCTCCCACCTCACCGATCGAAACTTCTGCTCCCCTATCATCGATGCGGCCGAGGTTGAAGCGAAGGCGAAGCGCGATGCTATGGCGAAAGAGATCGAGAAGGTGAAGAAGGAGTACGAGGAGCGGCAGGCTAGGAAAGCGAAGAAGAGTGGGGACAAAGACAAGGAGAAAGAAAAGGAAAAGGAGAAAGACAAGGATGGAGAGGACAAGAACGATAAGACCGCAGAGAATGAGCGCGATGACAAGGTAGGTTTTTCTCGACTCTCCAAAGTGTGAGATGGAGGAAAAGGATAATGGGCAACTGGGGAGGCTGGGCAGTCTGGCTGATTGGAAATGCGCTGCAGATTGATGCGATCAAAAAATCCGGGGATACCACAACGCCGAGCACGGATGATTCGCCGCGCATCTTTGCTCTGCATAAGTACGGATTTTCTTTCCTGTTCCCTGTTCAGGTGTCTTGATACTGATCAAAATGGTGGGGTAGAAACTTCTACCAGATGCGGATTGACAGAGTGCGCAACGCTGAAGTCGCGAGGCGCAACCGGCAACGGCTGCAGGACCCCTCGTTCTTTCCATCTGTCCCGTCCGGTGGGATTTGAGTTTGTGTTGAGTAAACGTGCACCTGTCCTTGGGACTGGGTTGATGTTCCTTGAGAAGGTTCATGACAAACAAAGTGTGCGCACGACTCATTCTAGTGAGCCTGGCCGCGCGGTGCTTACTGTTGCGTGTCTTATCATGATGCGGGACCAGCATAGCCTGGGCTCTTGCGTATTGCCTAAGACAGCTTCGTATTCGTACGAACATGTCTCTTAAAGTGAGACCTCTAGGGTCCTGGCACCAGAGGCCAGGGGTTCATTGCCCAGTTCATGAAGGGAGTTTTCGATGCAGGTCTCGGCCATCATGCAAGACATTCGTTAGGAAGCAAGACAAAATCCGCGGATAGCACAGCCCTGGGCTCATTTCCTCCATCAACTCGTCCAGTCAGATTTCCAACGAGACCACCAGATCACTCTTTGTCACGAGTGCAAAGGATGGGAAGCGGGTCCTTGCTCTTGGTCTGCCTCATGAACAAGTCAAGACAGATACGGTAACTAACCTCACATGCGATGCATCTGGCCTGCATATACCACGCAACCTGTCGCAAGAAGCTTGGATTGAGCTACGAAGTAGCTACAAGACAACATGCCACAACTCAGCCTTAGGCGGCTTCTAGAAATAGAAAGCCCATCCTTCCATAAGGCATAAGGCATAAGGCAGGGAACGGCCGCCGTGCCCCCGTCGGCATTTCCTACCCAACACACCACCAGCCAGCCTTACACACAGCGTCACACACATCCCTCCGTACCTTACTAGTACCGAATTACCGATAGAAGTACAGTACAATGGAGTGCAACCTCCTCTGATCCAATGGATGCGACAGGACTTCCCGGTAGCAGAGACTGAAAGAGCGGGGAACTGACCCCATCCAGTGGCAATTAATCTATGGCGTTCACAAAAATGCCCTCATGTTAATCTAACAATTCTCTCCCGCGTGTGCAGACTTCCCAATCATCGGATCCTTTTCCACCAAGCGTCGTCAATCATCCCCTATCCAGGGTTGGTAGGTGATGATATTTGCATAGAGAACGAATTCAATCCGCCCGGAGCCCCTCCCCTCTCCCCTCCCTCTCATCGTCTCTGTGACCAACGGCCTAGCCCACACACGTTGCGGAGACTAATGTAAGAGAGGAAATGATGAGACTCCATCCCATCGTTCATAGCGCCCCAAGAAGTCGTAAGACGAGATTGTTTGATCCAATCCCCAAAGGAAGCAAAGACCACTTAACCCGGAGATAAAAGTCATATCCGTCCGTCTGTCTGTCTGTCTGTCAGGATGACAGTGGGTAGGCAAAGAAAAAAAGCCAAGAGATTTTGTCAAGCAAAGCAGTGGGTCTCCCTGTGAGGCAGTGCTGCTTAGTTTCCTCGCTCTAGTCGCCGGTTGGGTTTAGTGCTGCGGAGTCCGCTCGCTTTCTCCTGCATCTTTTCTTCACTTCCAACCTATGCTGGATGGGACACAGTCAAAGAGGAGGGGGGTCGGTGTTGATGGAGACTCAGCAACGATGACTGTGGTTGCCTGTTCTCGGTGATGACATCATCCTACACCTATACATCAACAATGTCATGTACATATACACTAGAAGCGAAGAACAGATTAGAGTACGGCTAGGTACTTCAAAGATAGGGTTAAAGTGGACGGACGGACAATGGCTCCCGAGTCCGGGCCCGTTACGGACAAGTCTGAATGGGGAATAGATCCTTAATCCAGTCGGAGTACAGTACATCCCCAAGGACCTTGAGGGAATCAAAGGGTCACTACCTTAGCTAGCAGTCGCAGTGGCTATTAATGTTTCCAGTGCCTTCTATGCTGATATTCATGCAGGCCTGATATAGTTCCGTGTTTTCGGATCAAAATGCTGCTTTACTCTTGTCACGCTCTGATACAATACATCAATTCTCTTGTATAGACACTGAACTATCAAATGGGAACAGTAGTTAAGGAAACGGGGCGCTGACGTCATCCTCCACCTCTTCTGACTATCGAACTTTCTTTCCTTTCGAAAACCGCCTGGATCGGTGGTGTCCACGGTGTATGCCATGGTCTATCAGACGCTGTTGCGTAGGATGATGTCTATAGCAAAAGGAGACGAGGATTCTCGATGCGATATTGACGACGGTGCCTATTCTAGGCGGGAAATGTTGAAGGAAAAGAGGGGGAGGGGAGGGCTCAGGGCCGCAACCGTTGGTTCCTGAATGACCGACTAACCAGATCCTCGAGTCTTGATCATGCATTGCATATCAAGTGATTTGGGCGGTACAACTAGTAGCTTCGGTGATATTGGTGTAGGTATGTACAGAGTACTCCGTACACAGGCTGGATAAAGTATCTGCCTGCTCCCTGTACGGAGGACGGAGTAGTACTCTGGAGATCCAGCCAGGCGGATACCGATGCACAGACACACTTACTCCGTACATATTTGACGGGAGTAACTGTATACGTATATTCTCCGTACACAGTAGAAGAGCTTTGAAGTGATGGAGTTGAGTCTACTTGGATCAAGAACAAAATGTTCTGGACCTTCTATGACATTCTGTCTCCCACGTTTTTTTTTTCTCCCTCGCCACCCACACGTCGACCAGATAGGGCGGCGGTCTGCCCTACGTCGTCAGAAAAGGGAAGAGCTGTGGGATGTCGTGGTAGTTGTGCAAAGTGAAAAATACACATATATTGTAACGTACCTTACATACCAGCTCGTATGTTACCGCGTAGAAAACCTGGCACATCTCGAAGGAAAATAAAAAAAGAAAAAAAAAAAGAAAAAAAGAAAAAAGGCACCCGCAACCATGGCTAGCGTGCCCCAGTTGCGTAAGAGAGCTTTTGCACAGCCCCCGTGCCGGAGCTAGTGATCCAGCCTAGACCTTACCAGGCCTCACCCCTCTCAACTCTCAACCTGATGGTTCCGACCAACCCCCTTCCCCTTCCCCTTGCCCTTGCCCTTTCCCTCCCCAAATGTAATAATCTTTGGTCTTCTTGGTACAGCACAGCATGGTCGCTTCTTTCCCGCATTGTGGAAGCATAGCGAGTCATAGTTCATGTAGCAACTTCATCGACTAGGGCTCCCTGCGGTCGATTAGTCAGCCCATAGGCGCCAGGAACCTGTGCAACGCTAACTTACTTACTCCGTACTACAACTCTTGCCTGGTGCTTTGTTTCTCCCCGATCGACCACTGGCTGCAGATCATTGGTGGCTGTCCGCTGGGAAGTGGAGGGCCCTTGACTTTGTGGGGCTCGCCTTAATGAGGGTTAGAAGAGTGGGAGAACAGCCTCGTGGGGTTTTTTGTCGCAGGATGTGGGGTTCAAGCCCTGACTCGGTCACCATATGCCTCTCCTTGGTTACATGGAGGATTTGAGGTCATCGCGTTGCGCGGGTTTCGATTGATTGCTCGATGATCGGACGTTATCAGATTAACACGGTTGAAGGGCTTAGGCGCCGCATCGATTGCATACATAGCTGTGGTTGGCTGGTAGATAAAAAGCTAGAGAAGGTGAGGTCATCTCGGCGCTAGGACAACTGTCTCATAGCTTCCCCTCTCCCCGCTAAAGGATCGACATCCAGGGTCCTTTCCTTCTTTAAACTCGCGACCTTTCGGCACCAGTATCAATCGAGCCTAGACTTAGGTCTATCATATCGTATGCGTGTGCGTAACCTGCGCATCCCTCCTTTTTTCTTTCCTGGCCCGCGGTTTTGACCGCGACTAAAGCCTAAATGCCACCTTTTAACCCGCGAATCGCAGCAAGGGACTGTCTGCTTGCCACGTTTGCTTTGTCTTTTGTTGCCTTTCAACTAGCCACGCAAGCGCAAGCACCCGCAGGGACTCTCGGACATCCTTTGATGAACTAAACTCGATGTGGCTTTGCTGCTTGCGACTCAACTTCGGTCGACCTTACTACCTCCCCATGCGAGGTCGAAAGTGTTCACCAAGTGGCTGCGCTGGCCCCTTGGCATCTCAGCAATACTCGATTCGATTCTATTGAAGCCTGATTGCTGCCTTGTAGATTCTTGCTGGAAAGCTTAGAGGTTGCCCCGCCCATTGGTCTCGTCAGTGGGACTAGGTCTCATTCCAGGCGGCAGGCGAATGCCAAAGGCTGCCTGGGCTGGGCCCCGGATCGTATTCACTTGCTCGGAGATGTCTACTCGAGCTTTCGCCAGGCCGATGGCGGGCACCACCCATTCACTGCAGCTGCATCGCATACCCTGCCAGGCAAATTTTCCAATGTTGGCGCCGCAAGAGGTGTTGGGACAGGTCAAACGACCAGATAACGGAGCGTCTGCTGACGGCGAACCTAGCGGTGCACCCGAATCACCCGACTCGCTTTCTGGAAAGAGACTTGGACGCATCCAGGTCAATGGATGAAGGAAAACATGTGCACACTCGGTATTCGCGAGCGAAGCGCCCGGTTTCTGGGGTCCATGAGGAACAACAAACGGCGTGGTTGCCAATTTGCGTCTGAATATGAAGTCAGTAAGGTTTCGAAATCAAGAACCATAGCTTAAAGAAAGCCACAAAGGCAAGGAGACGGAAGATAAGGATAACCGACCGGCATTTACGACACTTGATCTCCGTCGTATGACCTGTAGATTCCTGTGGCCTGTGCGGTTGTTCGTCCTCGAATAGGACATTATTCATTTCAGGTGCCCGCCCGCAGGCGACACTTTCTTCGACTTCTCGGCGGTAAAGCCATCTGCCATACAGAGGATGGCTCGTGACATCCTCGGGACAGCCCATCTGATGGTAGAGCGAAAGCTGTTCCATGAAGCCATCGTTGGGTTCACAGAGAGGCCGGCTCTCCCTGATGATGGCAAGTGCTGATTGCGGAGTCAGCGCACTACGCTGCTGATGAAGCATGTAGGCAATGCACACAGTTGCAGAACGGGATTTGCCCATTGCACTAAAGAGCAGTTAGTATCCGAAGGTAGTAATTGGTTCATCGTGGGAGGTTGCAATCACAATGACTTACCAATGCACAAGCACCGCGCCGCCGCTGTCCAGTCCCGACTGAATGAACTTGACGGCGGCGGGAAAATGCTCCAGCAGGTTTTCATCATCGACATCGTCAACTTCTATGCAATGACGTTGATAAGGCGCCAGAAGTTCATCTGCTTGCTGGAGTCGTAGCACAGAAACAATGTGCGTGATATTTGCTCGAGTCAAAGCCGTATTGTTCTTGAGGGAGAGGACCCTACAGGGTTGGTTAATGATCGTTCCTTTCCCTTGAGTTGACTCCAGAAGCTAATTCTCTAGTGGCGTGTCGGAAAAGGAAGGTAGAGAGGCAAATGGAAATGAGAGTAGATAGCTGAGAGAAGGAAACTCACCCCCCAACATAGATATTGTGGCCAGGTATCTTGTTCATAGCCATAGTGAGAAAGATGTAGACTACCTATACAATGTTCAATATAGGAAGTGCTATCACAAATCAATAAGTGAGAAGCTGAAAAATGATATGATGCTAAGCGTCGGGCCGTGTCGATGCCATGCTACAGGCGGCGAGAGGGCGAGAGGGGTCTTGAGGGCAGAATCTCAGAATCTGGAAAGCGGTCAAAGTCATATGGGGCTAGGGTATAGGGCAAGGGCAAGGGTAGCCGGGGGGGGAGCGGGAACGGGGAGTTGAACCTGAGGCACGAACCAACCCTCGCCTGTCCCCACCAATGCCGGTCGGTCCACTTTCCAATCCACTCCATGGAAGCCAAGAACTTCTGGATATGATCCTTGATCCTGATCTGGCCATCGCCGCGGATAATTTACACAATTTACACAACCCACCGTCTCCTCCTATCAATTTGAATATCATTCCAATCTCTCTCAGCTCCCTCTTCTCACTATGTGTGACAATGTACAGCAATCCTGGTTCAGCCTACCCATCCCTGCGCCGGGGAAACCCTTCCATATCCGCCGCAGTGCGAGCATGGTCGGCGGCAATGCCAAGGCCGGGCTACAGTCCCAACTTTCGACAGCAGCACTCAAGGCATTATTGATTGATATATGAAGGAGATACTCCGTAGTACTCCCAGAAACCCAACAAGAAAATGTCGAACTCGCTCGAGACCCTCTCCCTCAGCATACCAGATGCATCATCGGCATCATCGTATCAGCCAATCCACACTCATGGCTTGCAGAGGCCATCCCGCTATCTCTGTCATCGTGAATCACTCGTAAGAACGATTGGCCCGCAAACCACCGCCAAGGCCTCTAAAGCAGGAATTGGATTCAGTGAATTTGTTCTTCGTCCTTCGGAGGCGGGAGGTTATGATGCCAATCATGAGGGACACCGGGACATGTCAATTCAGCATGGACATGCAAGAGGCAGGCATGAAAGATTGGGTTCCCTTGTTCCAAGCGAAGCTAAACATCCTGGGACAACTTCGTTTTCCCACCCAAGCATCATCCAAGTCTTGGAGACTGATCATCTTGACAGGGCCAATAGGGAGCCAGGCTTCTTGGTCTCTGCACCTCCAGGCCACTATTCCGAGGTAAATAATGCTTGATGTCGCTTAACGATCCCAGCCAATCAAGGCGATGTCATCCTATGTACGTTACCCAGCATATAGCAGGATCTTGGGCGTGCAATACTGCCTTAGGTCGGCTTACTGCTAAGGCTGCATCGCTATTATCGACGATTCTCGTGTAATCAAACCAGCTAAATGATCCACACGCGCCTTCTGGGCCTCATGATCTGATTGAAAGCGACTAGATATGCAGCATCAAACGGCAGCAGTTGCAGCACGCTACGTGGGAAATCAGTGTTTGTTCTTCATGCAGAGCATCACTCCGTACTACTAGCGCTTTTTCTTTCCTCCGAGACGAGAGATCAACCAACTATGGCTAGTATCATGCACATGCGTATTGCCCTTCTACTTTTTCTTGACTATAATCCAACCCGCTGATTGAGGATGGCGTACCCGCATTGTGTAACGTCTCGGTTCTGCTTGACCGAGATTCGACGCTCTTAACATCCTTCCGTTGTTGCATTGCCCTACGCAAAGGACCGAAATAAAGCCTGCCCTTTGATACATGGCACTACCTCATTGAGCACCCAGGCCTGTGCACGACTGGATTTAGCAGTAGTCTGCAGCCCTTTAAGGCTTAAGGCTGACGGCGCTTTTTGTTGTTTGTTCTTTTCAGCTCGGGGTTTACCCTTTCAATCTGAAACCTTGCATTATTTACTTCTTCTGGCCTACACATATGGCCATGATCAAGTCGTGGGTTTTGTGTCCCACCCCGGCCTTGTCGTGGTCTTCCTGTCCAATCTCCTCCTGGGCCTGTCTGTATGGAGAAGCAGGTCTCTCCGTCCGTGCACGACTTCCATATAAGCTGACCAGATGACTTGCTGACGAGGTCCGGTCGCCTATATATAGACACGGGGCATAAAATGATATTGGTAAGGGTGAAACGTTCAGCTAACTGAACAAGGATCGCAGACTGTATTGGTGATGTGCCAGGTCATCCGTCCGTTTATTCTTTTGGCTGTCCTCGCGGATGGCCAATGATGCGCCAGGTTCCGAAGATCCTGTTTCCGCAACTCTGATGGCAAAACCCTCTTCTACGGTACACTTTGGATGTGATCTCCCTCGTTGTCTACAAAGCGGGCCACTGTGTGATCGAACCAGCCCGCCCTGTCTAATCTGCCACTGCGTACCTACGACCTGTTGATTGACGCGGCGCGTAAGACCTCTTTCCCAAGATGATCAGGTAGTGGGCTGGTATTGAAGCGCAGCTTCATTGTTAGGATTTTTGATATTGGAAAACAACGCAAGTTCAGACCAATACCCCTCTTCCATGGCAGTCCATGAGTAGATGTATCCGTAGTAAGGAGCATACTCATAAGTCGTGTGTCGTACTATGTGAGTTGCCTTGTCATTCCAAATTTGTGTGTCCCCCGTTCAGCCCTCACAAAGCTTTACCCATCGCTTGTTATATCCGATCCGATGTGAGGCGGGCAATAACGACTATAGACACGAGCGAGCACCGACCAATACATTATGTTTGCAAGAGGAGAAATCAGGGGGGTAGCAATAAGAGGCAGTCAGAAGGTCTACCACAAGTTGAGCAAAACAAGATCAGACGCTCCGGCAGGAGTGGTTTCGTGTTTTGTGTATTGTGGTTTTTCTTTTTTTTTCTTTTTTCTTCTCTCTATTTTTCTTTCGCCTCCCGAAGCCCTCCATACCTTCATTGCTTGCTTGAGGACTTTCGCGATTGATCATCCCATTGTCTGACCCTCTGCTTCCAGATCAATTCCCTCCTCAGGACTTAGGCATTGGCTTTTGGTTCTTTCCCTCTCCATTCTGGGTAAACCCCAATCTTCCAAACCAAAAGCTTCTGCTCTCTGCTCATAATTATTCTTCCAGAGCAGGGGAAGAACCTCGGATGGCAAAAAAAAGGTGTGCAACCGGGGGGGGGGGGGAGGGAGTGCCAAATGACAGCACTGTGGCAGTGCATGTATCTAAAGCATATAATGGGGCGCGCTAGACCCTTCTAGGGGGTGGAGCGCGCCCAATAGGGCCACTTACAATTGTTGTTGCTGCGTCCGCACAACGCACGGTGGAGCATGGAGTCCATAGTACATCCGGTGCACTCGGTACCCGACTTTCGTTCAGAGCAGTCCAGGAGTCTAGGTACGTAGTAGGTAAGCCTGGTAAGGTCGTCATGTAGATTATTAAAATTCGAGAAAGGGTTTGGGATGACGCTTAGCGTTATTGCGAGGGGTAGGGTGCAGCAAAAAAAGACAAAAAAAAACAAAAAACAAAAAACAAACAAACGTGACGGGTATTGGGATCGGTTATTTTGCAGATTTTAGGTCTGTATGGGTGGGAATGCGGGCAAGGTGATCTCCATGGTCTGGCTCTGGTATTGTAGCGGAGGACTGATGACTGGGATGTACGGAGTACTCATACTCGTGAAAAGAAAGGCACAGTGCTACTCGAGTACTCGAGTACTACGGAGAGTAGTCTAACTATCTTGCACCTTCGCACCGTTGGGATTCCCAGGAGAGAGGCCCTGACCCGCAGTACTTCCTTCTGGTGGGTTGCAGCGGCCAGTCGAGCTTCCTCATGCGGCGATGCGAAACGATACATATCCAGATCCAACCTACTTATCACTACATGAGGGTAAAAATCGACCTTACCTCAGGAATTAATAGATTCTCAAAAGTACACCAAGTGAGAAAGTGTGGGAAAGTCCACCGAACAGCATACGTAAAAAACCTTGGCTTGAGTTCACCCAATTCCCACCATGGGCGGCTCTATCCGGTACCTCGACTGTTTTGACGACGCTCCGCAGCGGCAAGACTGGATATGGGATGTGGATGGATGGATGGATGGATGGAGTTTGTCCAAACCAGAAAAGCAAGCTGGGATTCGAGGAGACTAAGTCCGAGCCCGCCAGCCCGCCAGCACTGCCTCATTCCATCCCCAGTTCCAATTGTCCTTGCACTGTCACCACCAATCCGCTTAGTCCATGCCCTTCACCGCTCGGGGATCCAGAATCAGTCCTCGAGCTGTGAAGGTCAAGCAAGCTCCACGCTTGACTCGCTTGGACCCATGCTGCCTGGTTCTGAATGATCTTCTCAAGGCAGAATGCCGTAGTATAGTCGATTTCTCCAAAGGCTTAACGGTCATTTTCTGGGTATTGTGGATGGAGAACACTGGGATTCAAACACGTGGAGTCGTTCGTCAATGCAGGATCCCAGGAGCCTTATCGCCTGGGGGGGGGCTTTCGATAACAAAGACATTTTGACACTACGATTTTTATAAACGTCACTCAGTCAGTCAGTCAGTCGAGACGAGACGAGACGAGACGAGACGAGACGAGAAGAGAATAGAGCCAATCCCGAACGAACGAACCCAACCTACCTCCACCATAATCTCAACCCCTGGGCCCCCTTTTTCTTGGATTTGTATGGACTTTTGCTGTGAGCCAATGCCAGGGCTGCATACGGAGTAGAGGGCAGAGAAATCAAAGTGTAGAGACAGGTACGCAGCACGTCGTAACCGAATATACCGAACACACCGATTATACATACACTTCCATAAGGCGGATTAGACTTTCCCTGGCCAGGAAAAGAACCGGAAGAAACACCGCTGACGACATGCATGACTTTTTGCCTCTCATACTGTACGGTACTAGGTTCGTGGGTGTATCCAGGCATGTGTGGTTGAAAATGATCGAGTACTCCGGAGTACAATCATGGATCTAGTGAGCTGATGCTAATTGACACTTGTGAGATTAAGTGTCGACTAAAGCTCCGGCTGATCCATACCTACCAGCCGGTCGGCCCCTTCTGCCATACGGTGTGTGGTCCTGGGTCTAACTCAGATTCGTATCATGGTCATTGATATGATCGCATTTGTCGGTGACAGACAATCAACGAACTGATGATTGATCGAGCTGTCGATTGCCTTGCGCGAAGGCACACAGCTCGGAGGCCCTACAGTCAGGTATGTGTACTCTGTACCTAGGTACTGTATGCCTGTAAGTGCAACTATGCCCCCGGAAGTATGGGACCGCGTATTTTAACTTTGGTAGTACCGCCCGAGTATTGCTGGTATCTGATCTGACCTGCGATCTGGAAATGTATGTCGAGTAGATTTTGCTGCTGCAGACAACCAGATACATTGACAACAACGATAAACAGAACTGTTTATTCTGTAATAGTGTTCTCATCAATTCTATCTCTCTCATCGATTCCTTAATATTGCTGTGACATTGTGGGTTGAGTGAAGTCTGGAAGGTGTCCACCCGGACCAGACTATAGGGTGAAACGGATATTCAAATACAAGGTTTGGTATCAGTGCTGGGGGAACCAATACCTTCATCTGGGTTTTCTGTCCTTTCCTGATCAATTCTCATTTCATTTCATTTCGTTTCATTTCATCCATTCATTCAGTCATTCAAATCAATTCATCCACCCCATTCATCATCATCATTCTTCTGTCTCTGCCTCTCCCTCTGTGACAAGCTCCTTTCCTCCTCGTCCATCCTACCGCCACCACCACCACCACCACCAACAACTGGGCGCTTACACGAAAGGAAGGGGAAAACAAAAAAAAAACAAAACGACTGTGAGACCCAACCGGGGAAACCAGGGAATCTGGTTTGGATTTAACCTTGGGTCTGACAGACAGTCAGTGGTTTTTGGACTCCCTCCCACGAGCCCTTGAGCCTTGTAGGGACCACCAATAAGACTGGGGTTTGCACCACCCATTCATTATTCATTTCTCTCTCTCCCACCTCCAAACTCGCCTCAACTTGACTACTCGCACTCTTCACCAACACCTACAGTTACTACCTTATTACAGCTCCTATCCTTTTCCCTTCTCCGCGCATAACTGCCGTGCAGTACCCAAACTTGGTGTCTTCCTCTTTTCCTCTTCTCTACATTTAATGAGTTTCAACCTTGACCTTCACCCGCATTGCGCCTCCACCCGCCCTTGACCTGGTTCTCTCTTCGCTTCTCTTTACGGAAAGCAGCTGCATGTGACATTCGATTCTCCTTTCTTTTCGCCTCCCTTCTCCATTCATTTACAGCTCCTACTTCTCTCACGCTTTCTACTGCTTGCTCTTTTCCGAACCTCCGGTCACTCCGTCTTCTGGTCGAACAGGCTTGAATCTAGGCCAGAGTAATTCGAAAAGAACTAACATCCTCTAAACCCTCGAGGATCTCGCATGGTCGATCGATTCTCGGTTTCTTCTTCTCGTCCCTGGTTAAACTCCAGAATTCGACATCTAATCGCACTACTTGTTTAAAGCTTCTCAGTATGCTCGGCTGTGTCTGCGCCGTCTTCCGTCGATAAGTTGCCGCTGCTGGCGATTTGATGGCACACAACCGTTTCTCCGGAGTAATGCGCAACTGCGAAAGAACCCCATCGGTATCAAGGACTTTAACTCTTCCCCTCTTTCGACCTCGGAAGTCATTCAGGTACCTCTTGATCGAGGTAAGGCCGACTTGCCTTTTGCCCTAGATATATGAGGTCATATCCACCTGACTTGTCAAGCACCCGAAGACAACTCTCCAACCGTGCGATTGCGGTATCGCTACCGACTCGCCGTTTAAATTAAACCAAGCTGTTCGTTGGTCGCCTTGCAACTGCTATCTAGCATTCGGCATAGTTGCTTGTGTCCAGTGTCGGAAGTTCATTTAGCCAGCCACTTTTATAGCGGCCGCAACGGGCGCACATCTAGACATCGCCACTTCTGTCCAGCCTCAAAACTGCGAGTCTCACTCGCACGCTTCAGCTCTACCTCAGCTTGATCTTTTCGGGCTTGCCGATGAGCAGCTGTTTGTGGTTGTTGGTGTACGATGGACTTGCCGCGAATCTCGCTTCCTTCGATTAACATATACGACTTTAACAAGGATAGGGAGCCTCAAACTTCAAACCTGCCTGCACAGCCATTAGGAACGATGTCTGGAAACTCCTATCCATCCCACGGGCCTATGCCTATTCGCAACAATCTGACTCCGAATTTCGCCCCTCCGCCACTCCCACCGCCGCCCCGAATTAGTGATCTCGAAGACGGCTACGACGCTGGCTGGTTGCACGCGAATTCCCGAGGAACGACAAAACTCGCCCCCATTAATCCTAGCTCGAGCCTGTTCGGTGGTCACCGCCGGCCTGAAGCAGTGTCGCTAAGTGATCGCATGGCTCTCGACGACTTAGACGGCCGGCAAAGTGGGTTCCCACTATCCAGGAGCCCTGAAGCGCACATTCGGATTGAACCCCCACCGCCCATGGACGAGGGCTTCCGGAATGCGATCTCTATCAAAAGCCCAAGTCCAATCTTGAAAGGAGAGCGAGACTTTTCGCGGAGAAGTGTGAAAGATTCATCAGATGCGTACGATCAGCACCTGCTGTCGAAAATCGGAAAGCCACTCTCCCCGCGCCAGTCTATCAGCGGTGGAAGCGAACCTAGAGCCACCCTTTCAACACTCACCATTCCTACACGAAATTATGGCGGCATCCCTTCGCCTGGAGGCTCGGACAGTTCGGCTCTCGACGTAAGATGGCCTGGGCCTGGAAGCTATCAATCAGGGGGGGTCTCGCCTGGTACTAAGGTTGGGTGGAGGGATTACATTGGGGGCCGCAGCCCCAGTGTTGAGAGTAGCGCTCCGTCATCTGCCGTCGATCTCGACCATTCAGGGTATCTGCGGGAGGTATACCGCCGTCGCGGGGGAACAACACCTTCATACGATGAGACTATCAGTCTTCCCAGCCGCTCACACCGAGGTAGCTACGATCATGGCGTCTTTTCGGATATCGAAGGCGATTTCTCCACGGACGAATCGCTCCCGTCCCGCATGGTTTATCTTCGGGAAGCCACACCGCCTTATTCGGATGCTTCGAAATCTTCGGGGTTGAAAAGGAGAGCATCATCTCCTCCTCGTGAGCCGATGGGTGACGATCGAAATCGACTTCATATCATTACCAGCAACGGGGATCTCACTCAACGAAGAACTAGTGGTCAACCGTACACGAACAATTTGACCGTCAATTCTGGTTATGTTGCCGGTCACGGGAGCCATTCGGCGGCCTCATCGTTGAGCATACGGACTACCGGATCCTACTCGTCGGCGGGACTATCTGTGGGAGGCAGTAGCATGACCAGCTATGATCGGTCTCCCGGAGGGCTTTCACCCAAGTCTGACCTTGATACCTTTCACGACAAGTCTATCATGAATCCGACTTCACCCGCTCACATGGTTGCACCACCAGTCGCACGAGTCATCCAGGGACCTAGCATTATCGAACCTTCGAGTGTCGAAACCGCGCGCAAAATGTCTTTGCAGACGAATCATCCTGCACCGAAGCCTACAGGACCCAAGCTTGGCGGATTGTACATTTGCGATTGCTGTCCTAAGAAGCCGAAGAAATTCGATAGCCCCGAGGAGCTCCGGTAAGCTGCTATCCTTTTCTGAATCTGGTATGGGAAACGTCTAACCTGAAAATGATGGACAGTTCGCATGAGATGGAGAAGCAATATTCGTGCCTTTACTGTAACAATAGGTTCAAGAACAAGAACGAAGCCGAACGCCATCAAAACTCGCTCCACTTGCGACGGCATTCGTGGTCATGCGCTGCTCTGTCGAGTTACCAAGCAGCATTCCATCCCTCGTCCACTTCCGGACAGACCGGGGCCGGTCCGTCACATGACACCTGCGGCTACTGCGGCGAGGAGTTTCCCAATCATCCCCAACCAGACTGGGACCGCCGATTCGAACATCTCACCGTCGTACACAAGTTCGGCGAATGCAACAATGCGAAGAAGTTCTTCCGTGCAGACCATTTCCGCCAGCATCTCAAGCACAGCCATGCAGGCACGAGTGGGAAGTGGACCAATATCTTGGAAAATGCATGCATGAAGGAGGAAGCTCCGCCAGAACCCAAGAATGGAGGTGTCTCGCTTGCGAACAACAAGATCAATGAGGTACTTGGTGGTTGCTGACATTTAACCTGGCTCCGCCATGTCGATTTGTGGGACCACAGAATCCCTTACTCGATGGATTACGGACATATTTTTTCTCGAATATACCGAGGACTTACTGCTCGCCTGGTCAGTCTTTCCTCAGCCTCCAAGATCCGTCGCGATGACTCTCCTGTCACATTTCGACACGCGGCATTCCTCCGGCTGGTGCAAAGACTGCCGACATTCTAAGTGTCGACTCGACATCAGTCAGAACAATCGCCCGTTGCTGTTTCCGGCGAGTCAAACCCAGTGCGGGTATGTCTGGCCAAGCGTCGGCCCTGATATTACTTTTATCTTGAAAATATCGAACATCTTAGTGGATGCAACGTATGGGGTGGAGGTTCCATATCACCGAATCTGGGTCTCTTACATATGAGCCAAAGACGTTGGATCAGTGGCGATTTTATGTGACACGACAACATGCTCTTCTTTCTTTTTTATTCTTGTTTCTTTACTCCCCATGTATCGGTTTTGGGCAAAACAAACGGAGTCTAGGGGGCCGGGCTCGGGGGAAACGGTGGCGGCAAATCAATCTGGCAACGGGGTGCGGTCGATTTCCAACATTATTCCATGTTTATTTGGGGTCAATAGCATATGCAAAAACTCCTGGGTCTACTGTGTCTGAACGCTTGGTTGTTTTTTCTACCTTCTGTTTTGTTCTCTTTCTCTCTTCTGTATCTTCTTTCTTTAGCCAGCCCTTGTCATTGTGTCAGCCAACCTGGGGGCCCATTTTTGTATAGGCCAGGAGCATGAATTGTGTTTCGTGACTTAGCTGGTGTTAGGGTTGGTTGATGTACATATTTTAGAATTTCCGAATTTCATTTCAGACAGAAAAGAAAAAAAAGAAAAAAAAGAAAAAAAAAAGTCAAGATCGAGGTGCAAGAACCAATCCAAACCATGGGATTCTTGCCGGCGACGAGGGCATTTGGCCGAAGTGATGATGATGTCATAGGACGGACTCGACAGGAACTGCCGGGCTACTGCAGGGCATGTGGGGGAGAGCAATTGCTTACTCCTTAGCCTTGTGTCAGATTACTATTTAGTACGAACTATGGCTTCATCATTGTATTGTATACTTGCCACTCCAATGCCGCGGGTGGCTCCGAGACAGCCTTCCCGACTTGCCCCGGCGACAGAAGCCGAAGCCGGCCTGTCTCTGCCGAGCCCGAGGCATCCTTATCCTTTCATCTACATATCTCGTATCGTCGGGCCTCCATAAACTTACTTACTTACTTACTTCTCTTCACCTCATTTTCTGAACCTTGTAGCTACTCTCGGTGACACCACATCATCGTCATGTTCGGCCTCAGTACCAGACGGTCCGCCGTCGCCCGTTCGAAATGCCTCTCCAGCACCATCAACCGCGCAACCACACAGCAGCACCCGGCACTGTCACCGTCACTGCTCGCAAGCCGAGACTTCCACATCAGCCGCGCCGATGCAGCCCACCCTCCTCCGACCTGGCTGCCCATGCGGGTTAAGACCCCTTGGATCGAAGCCCTGACCAAGAGCCGCGAGGCGGCGCAATCGGGACAGGCTGGTGCGCCTTATACGTCGGGGAAACCTGATTTGACGCCCAAGAGGATGTCGGACAGTTACTACAAGGCTGTTCGTGAAACACGTCGTAGAACCTACTTACACGGTTACTGACTCTATCTCCAGATCCTCCCCCTAGCCCAAGATAAGTGGCTTTTGGACACCTATCTCAACGCCTCGGGTCATATCAGGTGCGTTTCGCTCAAGAGCCTGTAGAAGGAAGTTCCTGCAGACACAGAACTGAGACGGAACAACAGACTCGGATCCTTGCTTATGGATCTCGACGCGCTGGCCGGCGTCATCGCCTACCGACACACCGGCGACCACGTCACGACGGTGACCGCGGCCGTGGACCGCATCACCATCGAGCACCCATTGATGGAGATCTGCGACCTCGAGCTCAGCGGCCAGGTCACCTACGCGACGGGGCGGTCGAGTATGGAGGTGTCGCTGCAGGTGGCCAAAGCCCCGCCAACCGGCGAGGCAGCGAAGCCCGAGGACGTCTTGATCACCTGCGCGTTCACGATGGTGTCGCTGGACCCCGCGACCAAGAAGTACGTAGCTCTCTCAACGACTGACAAGCCCACCGTTGCTAACCACGATGCAAAACCTGCAACCAGACCCGTCCCCATCGCGCCGCTCCTCGTCGAGACCGCCGAAGAGCGCCTCCTCTACAAAAAGGGCGAGGAGAACTCGCGAGCCAAAAAGGCCCTTCGCACGCGAAGTCTCCTCGAAAAGGCGCCCAACGAGCGCGAAAGTAACCTGATCCATTCCATGTGGACGAAGGAGATGTCCTACCTGAGTGCGTTCAACCACCTCCCCATTTTCCAACCCCCAACCCCCACCCCAATTCTAACACCCCAGGAAAAGACCCCTCCTCCCCGGCCGTCCGCCCCTCCAACACCATCGCGATGAGCGACTCGGTCCTCAAATCCGCCATGATCATGCAACCGCAGGATCGCAACCGCCACAACTTCATGATCTTCGGCGGGTTCCTGCTGAAGCAGACCTTCGAGCTGGCCTTCTGCTGCGCCGCCTCGGCCAGCCACGCGCGCCCCAACTTCGTCTCCCTGGACCCCAGCACCTTCGAGAACTCGGTCCCCGTCGGCAGCGTGCTGTACCTGCGCGCCACGGTCGCGTACACCGAGCCCCTGGAGATCGGCGGGGCCCAGTACACCAAGGTGCGCGTGCGCGTCGACACCAAGGTGCGGGACGTCGCGCACGGCTCCAAGAAGCCCACCGGCATGTTCAACTACACCTTCCTCGTGGAGAAGGACGTGCAGGTCATGCCGCGCACGTACAGCGAGTTCATGGTGTGGACGGACGCGCGCCGGCGGTCGGAGAACGCCGCGGCCATGGCGCTGGCGCTGGGGGGCGCGAAGGAGCCGAGTGCGCTGCGCGGGTTGCGCGATAGTGTTACGGAGTAGTTACCTAGTAGTTTTTCTTGTCGTAGAGGAATGAGGAAGGAAAAGGAGAAGCTATGGCTCTAGGGTGGGGTGGATGAATACCTACATAACTAATCGGAATGGGATGCTGGCTGGGTTTCTGTAGCCCATAACGGCCGTACAATGCTGGATATCGTATAATATGTGGATGAAGTAGCATTGGGACAACTCCCAGGGAAAATCACATGAAGAAAAATGGACCGGACCATCAACGGTGGATGATATTGGATTCCCCCGGATTCAGGCACCTCTCTCGCCCGAGAAGTGCGTCTGCGTCAATGTGAAGTCATCCGTCCCGACCCAATTCCGTATCTGTAACAATGAAACCTCTCTATAAATACCAATTCCATCGCCAAGAACTTGCTCATCAAATCATCCCTCAGTACTTAGACACCAAAACGCTATAGAACTTATTGACTACACAGATAGAGTCTTAGACCTTACTCCGATCCCCGAAAAACAACACAATGAGCGACCCGAACAACCCGAACATCGAGAAACGCACCACCCCGCAGTGGGCGTTATACCAGCGCGAGAACTTCTGGAAGGCGAATGAGGGGCAGACCCCGCCGTTCAATACTGGTATGGACTTAGCCCCGTAGTTGCAACCTTTGAAAGTATGGAGTTGTATGCCCCGACTAACCTCTACACTGCACGATACGTATAGATCCCACCAAGCTCGAAGAAGAAGCTAAACGCAAACTGAGTCAGGGCGGATGGTACGCACGCAGCCCTGACCCCAACTTCCCCAGGAGAAGACCCAACTGACCGCGGGGGGAACAGGTACTACGCCTCGTCGAACGCGGGCCAATCGACGACGCACCTGGCGAACCGACAAGCCTTCTACCGCCACCGGCTCATCCCCAACCAGCTGGTGGACACGAACCTGCGCGATACGACGACGGAGATCTTCGGGCACCGCGTGTCCGCGCCGATCGGCTTCGCGCCGATCGGCATCAACGCCATCTATCACGCGAGCGCGGAGCGCGCCGTCGCCCGGGTGGCCGGCGAGCTGAAGCTGCCCTACTGCCTCTCGACGGCGGGGAGCACGCCCATCGAGGCCGTCGGCGCCGCCAACGGGGCCGGCAACCCGCGCTTCTACCAGCTGTACATGCCGCACGACGACGAACTCACCCTGTCGCTCCTGCGGCGCGCGTGGGCCGCCGGCTTCGACGCCCTGATCCTCACGACCGACACGTGGCAGCTCGGGTGGCGGCACGACGACGTCGCGAGCTCGAACTATGCCTTCTACCGCGGCATCGGCGCGGATCTGGGGCGGACGGACCCCGTGTTCCGGCGGCGGTGTCGGGAGGACGGCATTGACCCGGACAACGACCCGGTGGCCGCGTCGACCAAGTGGATCGACTCCGTGTGGCACGGGCGCGCCTGGTCGTGGGAGAAGATCCCCTGGCTCATGGCGCGGTGGCGCGAGATCTCCGGGGGACGGCCGTTCGTGATCAAGGGGATCCAGTCCGTGGCCGATGCCAGGAAGTGTGTTGAGTATGGGGTCGATGGGATCGTGGTGAGTAACCACGCCGGTCGGCAGGTGGACGGCGCCATTGCGAGTCTGGACGCGCTCGAGAATATCGTGGATGCCGTCGGGGACCGGATCTATGTCATGTTTGACTCCGGGGTGCGCGGCGCCAGTGACGTCGCCAAGGCGCTGGCGCTGGGCGCCCGCTTCGTCTTCGTCGGCCGGCTGTGGGTGTGGGGCCTCAGTATCATGGGCGAGGAGGGCGTGCGCCACGTCATGAAGTCGCTGCTGGCCGACTTCGACATCCTCATGGCCGTCGCGGGGTTCAATCGCGTGGAGGACTTTGATCGCTCGGTTCTAGGTATGTATCCGTGACAAAAAGGTGTGGGATGAAACGAAAAAGCTGACAGTTGCGATCAGAATCATACCCCAAGTCGTACACTTTGATACCGGATCGGGTTCTATAGGCTGTTTGCCATGGTGTAAGTGGACCCTTCCGCCACGCTGTATAGATAGAGCACATAATCGTGGTGAGGGTTTCTCGGGGAAAGATGAAACAATAGCTCAGAATTTAAGGTTTTGGTCAGGAAGAATAACTCTATTTGTAGACTAATAATAGACTACCACATGGGTTATCTTCGGAAATGCGTGTGCAGAGGCGCAATCTACTACAGTAGATGAATGAAGTGAAGTTTTCAATGTTCCCAGTATGTGCAAGAAGGCCAAAGTTTGGTTGGTTGTGGAAAAGGCCGTCTACAGCAGAACAGTGCATAAGACGACCACAAACGCAGGCAGGTAGTATCTGGAGCCCGATTGGGTTGTTGCGCCGCTAGCGACCACGCCGGTGGAATTGGTCGAGCTGGAAGATGCAGTAGACTTGGTGGACGAGCCAGAGGATGAACTGCTGGTCTTGCTTGAGCTGGACGATGTGGTGTTCTTGTTGTAGGCACGGGCCGCCAGACCAACCCGCGCCGCGTCGAAGTCGAACACGGTGTAGACGTTCTTCAGGAAGACGTCACCCAGAAGCCAGATGTTATCTCCGAACAGGTCGTAGCTGACAATCGTGGAGATGCAGCTAGAGTTGTACTCGGACCCGATGTAGTCCTCCGGCGAGATCGTATAGTTGACCCCGGAGAAGGCCACCTGGACCTCGGCAGTCGAGTTGCACGGAAGCAGGAAATAGTCGCCGTAGGCGGTAGCGTCCGGGATGAGCGCGTGCAGCGTCTTCGCGTCCTTAGAGGGGAGCATGGCGTACGATGTTCCCGTGTCGATGATGGCGGATTTCTTGGTAAAGTCACAGGCATCTCCGTTGACGTAGACATCGTCGACGGGGATGCGCCAATAGTTCCCCGATCCAATCACAGTGTCCGTGTACGAGATGTCACCGGTGTACTTGTCCTCGTCCACTCCCCCGATCGTGACGGTGCCATCCTTCTCGCCGCTCTTGGTTCGCGAGAGAGCGAAGCCAACGACGTTGGAATCGAAGTTTTTCTGGTCTGCCACAGCGTCCATGAAGGTGGCAGTGTTGTACGCAGTGTCGTTGGAGCGGCCGAAGCCCAGGATCCCGTCCATGGCGTATGATTCGAAGTTGTTCGAGGCGTTGGTGGCCAGTCCAAACGTGAATTGCACCTCCACGTCTGCAATCGTCACGTTGTCCGTGGCCAGCACGCCGCTCGCGGACCCGGAGCCGTAGCCGACACTCCACTCGGTTGTGGTCACATTGATACTCGAAGAGCTCGTTGCATCAAAGGTGTCGTGCATGCTGCAGGCTTTGGTGGTGCAGTCGGAGCTGAAGACCCACGAATTGGTGCCACCCGTGTCTAGCATCAGATAGAATTCCTGCGCTTCGGATCCAATCTTAACCACAGCGAAATAAGTCAGGTCATTGCCGTTCTGGTCGAGAGCAGCGGTATTGGGCCAGGAGGGCGTCTTGGATAGGACGATATCGAAGTCATTGCTGCGACGGACAGGGGCTCTCTTCACATCCAGCGTTATGGGCTCATCGGTTTTGGTCTGGCCTTGGCTTTTGGCAAGTGCATCGCTCAGTGATTCCCAGGGCAAAAAGCGACGAGACGGGGTGTGCTTTGCGGCCGGAAGATCGAGATTGAATTCATAAGGGATGAAGGCGAAGACCGCGGTCCAGATACAAGCAGCGACAAGAAGACATCTGGTTTGATGCATGATGCGAGCACGATTTAGAATCCCTGAGAGACGACCCTGAGACTCATTTGCAAGACGGCTCGATGTTAATCAAATGCCGGAAGCTTCGGTTGTACTCGGAGTAAAGAAAGAAGGTTCAGTTGCGATGCAATATGAGAAGTTACAAGAGTATGCTAGACCACACAATACTGTTCTGGATTAGATAAGTGAGGACAGTGATAGACTCGTGGATTTCTAAATCCGAAGCAGAGGGGGAAAAGATCGACTCGCAGTCTGCAGTGAAACAATGAAGCAAACGAGAGGCTAATGAGCAGAACAGCGGAGAATAACGATGGGATGCAGCAGCAAGAGCGCAACTGCAACAACAAACAGCAAAAGAATGTACTGTACAGGGTGAAGAATAGAGACTGAAAAAGAAAGTGAAAGAGGATGAAGAAGAGAAGTGAATTGAATGTGGATGTGGATGTGGAGGGACAATCAGGAAACTACTTTTAGTTGATGCTCCGGATCCACTCGGCAGGTTTTCGGAGCGGGAGGACGGACTGCCACTGGCTGCCACTGGCTGCCGCCCTGCGATCCAGACCCAGATCTTTTTTTCCCCTGAGTTAGCCCACTTCAGTTCCAATTTCATGCACCCTGCAGTGAGTGAGTGAGTGCAGATACACAAATTGCAGATGACATGGAGCAATATATGTTCTCCCAATGTTGCGAGAATGCGAACATCCAATGCCCCAGTTGAGAGCCATTCGACTTGTATGTGAATATACTTATCAATCGCCTCCCACTGTTGCTGACGACGACCCCTTCAAGATGCGTACCACTGAGGGGTTCTGCACTTGGCCTGCAGTCGACCGTTCCAGTCACTCTGGGCTGCGTCACTTGGCAACAACAGTGGATCCCATCAAGTGTTGTTCCCAAGGCCCGAGCATAAGCAGAAGGAGATGATTCCTCATATTCATAATAATACTTATAACAATGCCAGTGCTGCTGACATGTCATCGGAGAATACAACTCATACCAGTCGCCAGTTGCTAGAGTCATCTACGGTACGCTCCGTGCAATCACAATCTGGCGGACAGCCAGATCTTCCTCGAGAACCACCGAAGACTCCGGGCCTGATGCTGTAGGCGGAGTGCTGACTGACGGTGACTGCCGTGCACTGCAAGGCCCAGCCCAGCACAGCCCAGCACACAGAGCCTAAACCGACCAAAGTTCTGACGTCTGGAAATCCTGCTGAATAAAGCCGTGCTGCCTGTGCGAGGGTGTTCGTCTTCTCAGCTCATCTGAAACATCACATGAACTGCGATCGCATTACTCTGTTTGGATTGATTGAGCCGAGACCCCACCACCGTTTGAAGGTCACACAAGCACATCGCATCGCCCTCTGCCTCTCGCTGATTCCACCCCCAACGCATGAACGAATTGTTCTCGTGAGAGGGGAACACAGAACGAGGAGTTGAAGAGCTGTCGATTGGCCCAAGGAGTTCGACAGCAGTCCCCCGCCGGGAAGACTGATGATGATGACCAAAGTCTGAAAAAGGAGAAACACTCGTAGAAAGGGAGCGTAGGTGGTTTTCTAAATAAAAATAAACTGTCTCAATTATCTTCAGGTAGGCTGTAGCCGAGGTAGCTAGCCTGGACCATCGCGCTAGTCCTATTTTAAACCTTAGACTTGGCAGGCAGGCAGGCAGGCAGGCAGGCAGGCAGGCACTGTCAACAATGGGCTACCTAGTATCCTCCATCCGTTTGCTCCTCTACACATTGACAAAGTAACCCAACAAACGAGAGTACTTCCTGTACACTATGCCCCATCAAGATACACAACTTAATGCACAAAGCACATTAATGCACAACCTCCACCCCCTCCCACAAAAACGCAAACAGACCCAGCGATGAATCGACTGCCGGCGCACCTCCCCGGGCAGCGATCAGACGATCCCCCAACGAAGTACGGAGTATACTCACCCTCACTCGCCCGGAGCACCCTGCTCCTCTCCTCACGGTAAACATCATGTGTTCCAACGACGTGGGTGGGTAAGTTAGTGGAAGAACACAATTCCCAAACCCCTCGGGAGATATCGGATAATCTTTGATGCTGGGGGGGGGAGTCATTCCCTTCCACCTGGCCGACATCATGGACTTTCCCTTTCCACCCGAGATCGACCTCCTATGGTGGTATGTACATAGAAGAGGTTCCGCATGCTTAAAGTTTATCCCTCACTGCCGAATGCCGAGGGAGGCTTTTCTTTTCCCACGTACCTTCGGGTTGAGAAAATATGGGGTGTGGGAACCTTTGGTCGGACTTGGGTGGTACTTCCCCGGCGGCGGTGACTCAATTTCTCTGGGGTAACTGACTTACTGGCCCTTCGAGAAGGATTGGTTCGGTTCATCGGAGCTTTTTACTATGTATGTGCAGTGTCTATGATCATGCGTATGTGAAATACTGGTCTGTTATGTGTCGCGTGGGCTGGATGATGGATGGATTGATTGATGTTCTACATTATTTTAGGGAATGTTGTGGTGACAGATTAATTCAATGCTTAGGTATAGATCTGTCATTTTTAACACTTTCAGCTTGATCTGGTGATAACACTATGACTATGAAAAAACACAACACAACAAACATCACGCATCGCTAGAGACAATCACGACATTCTGAAAATGGGATAAATCGATCACCGGGTGGGACGCATCACTTTCTGACAACAGCCGGCTGTCTACCTAAGATGTCATCCACCACCCCCGTCCACAGCTCGCGGAACACACCAGGCTCCTTCTGCTGGGTCGACTCCGCCCCGAACCGGGACTTGCCCACCGCCTCCGTCAGCGAGAACGGGTCGATGTCCACCGAGTGGTTGTCGACGACCTCCGTCATCGGACTGGCGGAGACATCGGCTGCCCCGCCGGAGACGGTGTAGATCTGGGGCTTCATGGGGGAATCCGCCACGGCCGCGCTCTGGTGGGAGTAGAAGTCGGGGACAATCGGGAATTGCGGATCGGCGCGAGCGGCCGGGCCATCGAGCTCCGCCAGTGAGGGCATGTAGGCGAAGTCGACGGTGGATGAGTCACCCACGGCCTTCATGGACCGGGAAGTGTTGAATTGACGGCTGTGGGTTTCCCTGTTTGCACACGAGAAGTCAGTTCCGAGGGTTCCCAGTTTTACCGAGGGAGTGAGAGAGAGAGGGGTTTAGGGGGAACATACTCGGAACTAGAATTGCCGCTGATACGGCGCATGGCGATGCTGAAGGCGCGGGATTGAAGGAAGTCATGGTTCTGGAGACGCTCGACAAGCTGGATTGAGAGTTAGGCGTGGGTTCAGTGTACGTCCCTTCCATGGGCACGGTGTAGGGTAGAATGATGAGTATGGCACTTACCTCGGCTTGCGTACCGCTGCTCCTCAAGGAGCGCTTCTGGCACTCATTCTTGAGATCAGCAATGGTGCGGCTGGAGTACAGAGAGGTTCGGTCTGAAACGTTGGCCGGTTGCGCCGAGTGGACGCCGGTAATGTGCAGGCCCCGGCGAGCGCAGGGGAGGGTGGTAGAGTGGTGCTGCGAGAGCAGACGAAGAGCACGCAGGGAATTTGAGCGAGGAGCTGCCATTGTGAATCGTTGGAGATAGCTGATAGATTCCTTGTAGGGTGATGGATGAGGATGGCAGGTGATATACTCGATACACCGAGATGGTTGAGTTAAGGTATGTAGGGTTATCGGATAAGGCAGCGCCAAGTATACAGTAAACAAGACAGGTAGGGTAAGCTTGGAGGAGACAGATGCGAGTATGAGTATATGTATTTACACAGTCACCAAAAATGAGGATGAAGTAAATAAGAGAGTAAAAGAGTAAGAGAGTAGAAGAGCAGAAGTAGAGAATGGGAGGGGAAGAGAGAGAGGAAGAAGAGGAGGAAAACGAGGGAGGAAGCCAAGTTTAAATTCCTGGGGAAGCTGGCTGTAGTTACTGCGCAGTACTTCGATGACCAGCCGTTTTGCAGGAACCCGTTGGGGGGGGAGGGGGGGGAGGGGGGTGAGTGAGTGAATTGAATGAGCTACAGCCTACAGCCCCGGCCCTACTGTAAGTTAGACCTTGCCTTACTTCACTTTGCTTTACTTTGCTTTAGTTACATAGTACTTTGCTTCTTCCCTTTACCCACCCGCCCACACAACTGGGGGACACACTGGGGGCGGGCGGTCTAGCCAAGTCTAATAGTGGTAACTAAGATGGGACCACCATCTCGCATCCCGACCGACTAGTATACTCTTCTGATGTCCTGATAGACAAAATAGGAAACCAGAATGCTTGGGCATTACTACTCTTGTCGGTGATCTTATTCGCATCTCTTCTGATTTGGGCCTCTCGCATATTTCTCTACCACTGCATCTTCCCATCAGGGGGGTCAGGCCTTGGAGAGTCGGTCTTGGAAGGTAACAACTTAATATTAATCATTTAACCAGTTGTCCCAGAAATGGGCAATGACAGGTCATGGGAGGGGTCAACCATGGTTAGCTACGCAAATTGACTTGACTCCATGCTCGGCCTGTTTCTGCCTATTTCTTTACATTTTTACATTACTTACAGACTACATACCACCCAAGACGGGACCTGCCCTCTGCAGATGTAATGTACTGTACCTCCAACAGGCCTGCATATTTGCTCTCGCTCACACCTTCAGGATTTGCTTGCCGGCGCTACAGAGGACGCTGCACAAGTATGTATGGAGCAGCCAATGAACTCTCCTGGGCGGACAAATCACTAACTTTCCGGTACACCGGGAGCAGAGAAGTCACTTAACTGTCAGTTGAATGGTTGGCTCCTTTCAGGGATGTGCTTGTTTCTCGAGGCAGATAGATTGGGGTCCCCTCTCGCATCCTCTCCCCACCTGCGGCATCAGCGGTACTGCCGGTGGACGTGCTCTGCATATCAGCCAGGACTTACTGAAGCAGTGAAGCTGATCCTTTCTGGTCTGGAAAGCTGGATTTTTTCATGATTACCCCTCCCGATGATTTTAAGATCATCAGGAGTCCTGAAACCACCTTTCTCCGCATCATCCTATCAAGACCAGCTTTAACAAACGCCCCGGACTTGGCGGGAGCATATGGAAATATTGGGTAGTGACTACAAACGAGATCCAGTACAAACGCTGAACTGCACTTGGCTTGTGAAAAACAGAAACGAGGGTAATACAAGGTTTCTTTCCAGTGTGGTAGTATACTCCGTTTGACTCTCACTCCGTAACTTACTCCGTGATAACTCAGATAGAGAGAGAGTGGAGAGGGGGGGGGGGGGGGGAGCCGTGACGCAATGCAGGATCAGCCAACAACATTCGAGAAGCGAGCTAGACGATTCATCAACTTAGAGTACTACTGGTACCTATCTAGTATTTACCGAGGATTCGTGTTCAGACAATCTGATGATGTTCCGCCCCACGCTGATTGGCAGGTCTGCAAAGGATCACCGCGATGGTCGCCAATAGTAACCTTGAACTAAGCACTCCAGCAGATGCCACCAAGCTCCTTGCCTGATTGATCTGGCCATCCACCGGGCGGGGGAAGGACGAGTCCCTCCTCCCAAGGCTCAAAGGCTGAAAGTGTTGAGCACTTGAAGAGGGCGGTGAAGTGGGCCGGGGACGGGAAGGGGGAGAAAATGGGGCACGTGAGGTCGATCTGGGTTGCCCGCCCGCCGCCACCGGCTTCCCCGGTGGATCCTCCAAACGCCTAAAATAAGGTACTCTGATATACGCTGTAGACCCCATACTCTACGGGGTCCTCCCTTCCTTTGATCCTGCTGGAATTCAGCAGAAGTTTGACCTGAGTCAGGTTGAATGGTCAAGGGAACCTTGCGCCACTTCACTTCTTGCACACTTGCTTCGGCCGGCAAGGCATCCCATGTCCGAAACTCCCAAGGGATTGATTTCATACCACTTTCCCTTTTGAGTGATCGGAGAGCCCTGGTCTTATCGCAGCTGATTCTGGTCAATCTGGGCCAGTATCAATTAGGAGCTTCCATGAGATACTACGGTGTAGCTCATTGATACGGCTTATCATGCCATCGTTCTTCGGAGCACGGAATGTGGACGGCGAATATTGTTTCCCTGTCAATCCCTCAGTATGCGCCGTGACTTGGCATTCGTGAGTCGCGATACGTAGGTATTCATGCATAGGCTGCTCATTACTTGTGTGATATGCGTGGAATCGGCTTCCTCTATCACGACGCATCCTGCATGCGATGACTAGTCAACCTGCGGATTGCTTAGTTTTAGTTCGGCGCTTCTGCGACTCGCCGGAATGGTCAGCAATGCACCCATGCACGCATTCATGTCCGAACAGTGATCTGTCAACTATGATGACACACTGCAAATCGCTTGGTCACGACGTTCTTCATACTTGGCTCTATGCTGCAGTGGAGAAAAAAAACTGGTAAGGGAAATCGATCAGCCGCGCAACCCGGTGGGAGTGTGTTATCTCCCCCTGATCGACTAATCACTATCAAAGGGTTCCCCCGCCATGAGCTTGGGGACGTAGCTTGCCTCCACTGCATGCGGTGCCCATACCAGGGGTGTAGCAACGTGGCTGGTCACTCATCGATTGCTCGCGAAGCAAGGATACTTCTGCTCAAATTTACCGATGGGTTTATGGAAAGTACGGACATAGATCGACTTTCCACAGAACCGATTGCGAGGAACGCAGCCAAGCCACTTTCCTGCCATGCGGATCATTTACCCGTGGATGTGCCGGGAACCGATGCTTATCGCCCGATTGATTACTGTAGCTTTGAAGCATGTAGGTGGATCAACAGGATAACATTGCCAGGGTAGGCTTATCCCCACAGTTCACTGCTCTCGGTATTGCATTCGGTTTCACTTTTCGCATCGCGCTCTACGAGTTCATCTCTCTCCCGGGGCAAGTCTTCAAGTCAGATTAGTCTATGATATCATTTTGAGCCAACGCTGTCTACTGCTGGTCATGATAGATGCTTCCCGCCTATATTCTTCCGACAGTTCAATGGTAGCACCTTTACATCTCGGGCATTTATTCGCTAGCTGGATATGCCTCAAAAGCTCCCGGACAAGTTTCGTCCGTCCATCGCGCATAGCAAGGGTCAATCGCTGCTCTGCACTGGTGTCTAGAGGTGTACCTCTGCGAACAAGGGAGACCGCAACATCTTCCCGTCCATACATGAGCGCCATGTCAAGCGCAGATGATCCATTGTGACGCGCAGTCACCAGCCTCGGTCTCAGATCCAAGAGACAATCGATTACTTCTATACGCGCAAGCTTGTACGCAGCCTGTAGTCTGAAAGCACAGTCAGGAGACTTCGGCAGGATCTCCGCTCCGTTCTTGGCGGCCAGGCGGAAAAAAGCCGCCCCCCAGCTTTGAGTGCAGCAGATGATGAAGGTGGAGTCATGAACGAATCTGGCCCCGGCCGCCAGCAGCATCTCGAGAACCCAATTCGGCGAACCACGGGCCCCACCTACCGCATAATCCAATGCCATCTGCCCCCCGGCTGTTGAGCAAACAACATTTGGGTCAGCATTCTCCTGTAGCAGAAGCTCCGTGATATGATACTGGCACTCCCTGATGGAGAGATGGAGCACTGGGACTGCGTCCAGGTCTATTGAGCTGGCACTCACCCCGGCTTCCAGGAGGAATTTGACGACGTCGAGTTGACCAGCGCATACAGCTTCCGCAAGAGGTTCACGGATGGATTTCCTCCACTCGGCATCTCCAGCGAAACGATGGATTCGTATCTCACCGTCGTCCCCATACGATATGCGCTTATCGTAGACTTCCTGAGGCGGGAGGGCACCGATTCTGGCTCTCTTCTGAATCTCGTTCCAAAGGAAGCCATATTCTTTGGGGAGTGAGAGGCCCAATCGCACGAGCGATGTGACATCCAGAAGCTTGATAATCTGGAGGTGCAGCTCTGGCGGAATGGTGAGGAATGTGGCAGGCTTGGGTGCCGCCACGGTGAACGTCCCTCGCTGAGCCATGATTGTCGTATTTGATGGAAAATAAAGAAGGATGCTAAAGTCGCAGGCGTAGAATCAAGATTACTATTCGACTTCAAGGTAGATACCCATGTCTGCGTCTTATAGATCGCCAGACCACAACGCCGCACACACAAACAAAGCAACAATGCCATTGTTCCAGGTTTCTGGATTGATTTGTTTCTTGGTTTGCGGTGGTCCATGCTCTGATTCCCCGAGCTGGGGGTCACATATTCTGAATGCATTGATGGGATGTGGCGATCATCGAGGTCGCTAGCCGTTAGTTAGTCATTGACAATAACGTATTGTTGGGGCCAAGTTTCCGTTGAAGGGACTTTTCAACAAGTTTTCTCTATTGCGTCTGTGGCCGCATCCCCGGTCTTTGTATGGATCCATTGTGATCTCGCTTTAACTTCGTGGATCAACTGGACTCCCAGGACGCTCAAAGACTTCACCATCTTGTGGGCACAAATTGCTTGTCATGGTCTCATGGTGGATCAGGCTAGTGCGGTATGACAAGCGACAGGTGGCAATTGATCCTGGTCCCTGAGGAAGCGATCACCGACAGGAGGAAGAAGATAACCAGCTCCGTGCGAGGGCATTGCAAATTTCGCCCAGGGTATGGCGCGAATGTGCCTTAAATGCTGTTTCTACCAAACCAGCAAAGGTCTAGGCTTCATTGCTCCGACTTCGGGAGCCGATGGGATGCAGAAACGATGCTTTATCCTCCTTGAAGTTTTGTCTTACTAATAATTTGCAGGCTGACAGACGCGCCTGCTGCCGATCGTCCGCGAGACCCTCGTCCGCGCTGTGATCTCTTACGGAAATTCCACAGTACCTTTACTCCTCATGGAATAAGAGCGATAGAACTTCCGCGCTACTCGCGGCATTGGCATGGCACTATAGCCAGCGACACTGTATTCGGTCTGTCTTGAGTGGAATGATCTCATTGCTTCCTTTTAGGAAGGATCATTGATGAATGCGAGCTCATTGACATTGACATAAATCAATGGGTCTTTCTGCCGGCTCAGTGCAATACCCCGCGGAGTGAGGGCATGACGCACTAACTAAGTGTTTCCTGAAGACAAATCCTTCGAGCTCAAGTATGCCTCCCAAGTTCCATTCTTCAAGGTGCCAGAGAGCGAGATAGCAAATGAACGAGAGAATTGCAACACATGGCAGCCGTGCGGGGATTATTGGGCGAGGAGGCATGGGCAACCACTGAAAGCGTGCCGGCAGCGCAGTCGATGATTGGTCTACCCGAAGTATACGCCGATGCGGTGGTTCTTTTGCCTTACCTAAGTAAGTTCTCACTGCCAGTCAACTGGACACTCTACCTCTCTCTACCTTAACTACTAACTAACTACTAACTACCTAACTACTAATCTTCCGCTTATCACCAAATGGGTCCATGTGTCCCCTTGATAGGGTCATAGCTCTCTGGAGACCATCTGTCCCAATCTTGGTCCCAATTCTAATTCTGTCGGAGATGGCGGGGTCATGCTCATCAGTGGGGCAACTGTTTGCCAAAAGAGATGCGCCTCAACTGCTGCAGAGCCGGCCGTTGATTCAAGAAGCCTTCCCTTCCCCTCCCATAGCAGGGAGCAATTGAGCGTCTAAACTTCGACTCAATTTCTTTCTCTCAGTCCAGTCCCTAAAGGAAGGCATCGTGTTTGTATAGTACAACTCATTGCCTTTGGTGCGCCATGAGTTTTCTTGCCAGCAGCAACCTTCCCGGCTCCTTTCTAGGACGCATGGATTGGCTACATGTCTACATTGCCTGCGCTGCATTTGCCGTCTGTGGATTCGTTGCGCTGATTCTGTTTGCGTCCCGGCAGACGCGCAAAGTTGACTACGACAGTGGCATCTTCACCTACCTGAAATTCATCTACGCCAGCTTCCTCAAGCCTCATGAGAAGAACGGAAGTGGACAGCAGGATGCACTGGAGAGCTTCTACAAGACCCAAGTATGCCAGCCTGTCATCTTGCCAGGCGTGGACGTGACTGACACAAGTCCTCCAAGGCCAGTGTGTACGATGCGACTCGCAAGCGCCTCCTCCGCGGACGCGAGGACATGCTGGGCCTTGTTGCTGCGCAATTGAAGCACAAGGTTGACAGCCAGGAGCTCAGAGCTGGTGAAGCCATCTGGGTTGATGTAAGCTCTTCCTTCAATGCCTTGGGCGTACACATTTGCTGATTGTTCAGATTGGTGGAGGCACTGGGTGAGCACCAATTGACGCTGTAGCCCCTCCGGATAATTCTAATTGCGTCGTTAGATACAATATCGAAGCGATGTCCGCCTTCCTCTCGGTACCAGACTTCTTCGCGCACGTCTATCTAGTCGATCTTTCTCCCTCTCTTTGTGAGGTTGCCCGCCAGCGTTTCCAGAGACTCGGCTGGAAGAACGTCAGCGTCGTCTGCCAGGACGCGAGGTCCTTCCGGTTGCCTGAGGAGGACAGGGTAGATCCGCGCTGCGAGACCACCACGGCGACGGGCGCTGATCTGGCCACCATGAGCTATAGTCTGTCTATGATTCCAGGTGGGTAGCCTCTCCCGCGTTAGAAGAACTATGCTGACCAGTGCAGACTACTACAGCGTCATTGACTCACTGCCTGCGCTGATCAAGCCTTCTGGCGTTGTGGGAGTTTGTGATTTCTATGGTATGCAGAGTGTGGGCTATGGTGCACATAGGATACTAATTCTGGCGCAGTGCAAAGCATCGTGGACGTCTCCTCACGCAATTACATTGGCGGCGCCTTCAATCGCCATGTGAACTGGCTTGGGAGAGCCTTCTGGCGTGCCTGGTTCGACGCGGACCGTGTCAGTCTTGAGGCTGCTCGTCGTGATTACCTTGAATACCGCTTCGGGACCGTGATTTCAGCCAGTGAGAGGAATTACCTGTTGGGTGGAATTCCCTACTACATCTTTGTGGGATGCCAAAAGGATTCCACTACACATTCCGGCCGCGATGCCATTGAAAAGCTCAATGCCTCTTTCACGGAGTCTCCGTACCTCTCTCCCGCGAAGCATCGGAGCGAGATAGATGCGGCTATTGTGAGCAGCACGCAGGAGATCAAATCCAAAGCGTACGAATCTGCCGTGATCAACCTCGGCTCCAACCTTCCTCTGCCTTCGTCATTCTATCAGAACCACCATTACCGCATCTTCTATGACGACCTCCTTCCCAAGCACACCCAGTTCGGCAACGAGTACATCTATGCCTTCAACTGGGAAGACCCCCGTGTTGACCACAAACTACTCAATATCCAGCGCGACGACGTCATCCTCGCCATCACCAGTGCAGGCGACAACATCCTGGACTACCTCCAAAAGAGCCCCCGCCGGGTGCATGCCGTGGACCTGAACCCCAATCAAAATCACCTTCTCGAGCTCAAGGTCGCCAGCTTCATTGCACTTGGCCACCGTGACGTCTGGAAGATCTTTGGCGAGGGCAAACACCCGGACTTCCGCCGGCTCCTCATCACCAGACTGAGCCCTCATCTCTCGAGCCAAGCCTTCCAGTACTGGCTCGAGCACACGCACGTCTTCGCCTCCTCCTCGGGCAAGGGCCTGTACGAGACCGGCGGCTCTCGCCATGCCATCAAAATGGTCCGGTACCTCTTCAGAGTCTTCGGACTCCAGTCCCAGGTCCAGCAGCTCTGCGAGGCGCAGACGCTGGCCGAGCAGCGCAAGATCTGGCCCAGGATCCGCGCCGTTCTAATGAGCAAGCCGCTGCACTGGGCGGTCGTAGGGACCGAATGGTTCGCCTGGAAGGCGGCCGGGGTGCCTCGCAACCAGCGCAACATGATCATCGACGATTTCTACAAGCGCAACGGGCTGAACAAGAAGATGAAGCAGGCCAAGGACGTCAGCGGCCAGTCGATCTGGGAGTACGTCGTGGACACGTTGGACCCCGTCGTCCAGGAAACCCTCATCAGCAACGACAACTACTTCTATTTCCTGTGTTTGCAGGGCCAATTCTCCCGCAGGTTAGTTCAGTCACTCACCTTCCTTTCCATACCCATACTAAAAAGTTGTACTTCATGCAAAGATGCCACCCCGCCTACCTCACCCCAAAAGCCCACGTCAAGCTCTCCTCCCCCGGCGCCTTCGACGGTCTCCGCATCCACACCGACGAGATCAACGAAGTCATTAAGCGCATCACACCGAGGAGTCTCACCATCGCAGTCGTCAGTTTTCCTGCCCCTTTGTCCCCTTTGTCCCCTTATCCTTCCCCCCAAACTCCATTTTAACCCCTTAAAAATAGATCATGGACTCAATGGACTGGTTCGACCCCACCAGCGACGCCGCCGCCGCCCAGGCCCAGAAACTCAACCACGCGCTGAAGAAGGGCGGCCGCATCCTCCTCCGGTCCGCCAGCATCGACCCCTGGTATATCCGGCACTTCGAGGCGAACGGGTTCTCCGCGAAGCGGGTCGGGGCCAGGGTCCCTGGTACTTGTATTGATCGGTGAGTTTCCCGTCTGGAAAAAGCAACACATAAAGTGATAGGGGGTGTGTGGGAGAAAGACATGCCGCAGCTGCTAATGCGTGACCAGTGTGAATATGTACGCGTCGACCTGGATCTGTACCAAGACCCGGGATCTGGATCGTCCGGCGCCGAGTCGGGCGATGTCGGCCTTGTCACTGAATGAGTGAGTAGGGTACTGAAGGGGGCCGTGGGGGGAAGGGGGCAGGTGTACTGAGTGGTGAGGGTGTGTGGGAGGTGGGACTTTGTTCTTCAGTTAAGCGCCTTGTTTTAAATGGTAGGAGCCCTGGAAGTGGGAAAAGGGTAGAGGTAAAAGCCTAGAAGACTATCGCTATCATATCAGAGTCAAAGCCTAAGTTAAGTTACCGAGACTGAGTACAACGCCTCCTATAAGTTACCTCATATCTACCCAGCCAGACAGCCAAACAGCCAAATCCGCCGATTCCATGAGGAACATCCATTGAACCCACACCGGCATTTGTACACCCTCAATTCATCTATCCCACGCATACCGAATACCGATGACAAGAGACAGATAACCTTGATGGAATCACCAATACAAATCTCTATGTACTGTATATTAGCACCAAAAGGACATTGAAGGGACCCGGGCCAACATGAATGGATATGAAAGGCGTACAGCAACTGATTGGAAAAATAATAAAGAACAATAGGTTTTTTGTCTGTACAATAATTGAAGGGAAGAATTAATCTGAACTCCCAAACCCTCCAGCCACATTTCCTCCCCACTTCCTTCCTTCCATCATCAAGTCAGATCATGTTAAGGTTAGGGTCCAGACCATGTCACGTCACGTCACGTCATGTCACCTCACGCCACGCATTCATCATCAGGAATCTATTGAGATCAATCGAAGGTTCAATTATTAGGGGGGGGCAGGGGTGGAGGGGGGGATGTGTGAAAGGGCAAGACAGGGTGGGTGGGTGAAAAGGTAGGTTTATCTCCCCTCGGCTGCTTTCTTCATGCCCCGCTCTCCCTTTTCTGGTCATGGTTCTGTGCCTTTCGCACTTGATGGGTGTGAAGCTTCGGATGGAGGACGATCCATCTTGCAGACTTACATTCACCAGTCGAGGACATCCAGAGTACATGAAAGGGAGATCAGAGCGAAGGGGAAGGATTCCGGAGGGGATGGGGAGGGAAATGCATAACGACATGACAAGTTGAGTTAGGGCATGTTTTATCGGGATCGTCGAGTGTGTGTTTTCGCTCAGAAGAACAAAACACGATATAGGAACAGGAACAATAATGTGAGTTAACGGGGTAAAAGAGGGGCGAAAAAAGAAAGGGACATGAAGCGTGATGATAATGATGCATTCATCGACTTGGATCATATCATACACAGACACCAGACTTCTGCAGCACAGATTTTCCCCCGCTAGATCGCTAGGACATCTGTGCGATTGACTGGCGCTGGCTGGGTTTTCTGGATTTGACTTTCTTGAAATGGATTGACAAGAAAAAAATCACGAGCGGCCGTATCGGGTCTTTCCAAAGGAGAAGGGCACGTAACGGTACTTGATCATGTGTTGGATTTGGCGGCGCACTGGGTGGGCGGATGTTTAGTTAGCTGGTTCTGTTGTATGCATGCCACGAGTGGTGGTAGGTAGGGTGCATCCAGGGAGAACATACTCGTCAAGATGAACAACATGATCCAGTACACGACCAGGACAGGCCAGAAGACCGGGATATCGAAGACCGAGAACCACGAGCAGACGAACCCGATGGCGATGGCGCGGGTCGCCGAGTGCCAGAACTTGAACTCGGGGAGCCGGCGGATGAAGGGCCGGAACTCGTCGTCCTGCTTGGTGGGGAGGCTGGGCGCGCCGGCATCACCGTCCTCCAGGCCTTCGTCCTGGGTCAGGGAGGGGTCGAACTTGGGTTGCAGGAAGAGAAGGAAGAGGTTCAGGAGGTAGATTCCGAGGGTGTAGGCGACTATTCAGGAGGAGGGGTTAGCTCTGTGTGCCGCTCTGTGTGCCTCTTCGTGGGGACAAGTTCGTGATTGTATGGGGTTTCCGGTTTCTGGTTTCTGGGGTTGACGTACCGATGTACCATCCCTGAGCGAGGACAATTCGCAAAAAGAAGATCAGGAGCAGAACGACGGTGCCAGTCCAGCGGTAGGCTGTGAAAGGTGTCGAGGCATCGAGGTAGGTTTGATATTGCTATTGTAGAAGAGGCTGGTGTGTCAGCGGGTGAATTTGTTTGTATGGAGACGGGGCTTGTTGATTCCGCTTGACTTCGCCGGAACTGCGCTCCGGATTGCGAGAGTCTTCCAATGCGGGCATTGTCGAGCTGAATAGAATCAATGCCGTCGGATAGAGGGAGAAAAGCAGGACAGAACTCACCCGTGCGAGTTTGGAAGTCTGTGCCGTGACGGCAGTGAATGGAGTCTGCTCGGGTTCGGGCACGTCCATGGCGAAGGCGCTGAAGGCAGAGAAGGATACTAAATCCTTCCTGTGTAAACGAAGTAGAGAGGAAAAAGAGAAGGGAGTAAAGGAAGAGAGAGGGGGGTGAGAGACGGAGAAGCGCAAGGATAGAGAATATTCTCCCGGTCAGCGCATGCGATGGAGAGGCGACGGAAACAGCAGCAGTCGGTTAGTTAGTTAGTTAGTTAGTTAGTTCAACACTTAGTTAGCAGCGAGAGGCAGCACAGCACAGCCAACAGCAGATAGCCAGAGGATAATCCGAAAAGTGTCCACTGCCTGCTGGCTGGCTGGCATTTCCCCACTAAGCCGCTTTCGGCCTCAGAAGCCACAGATGGCAACACTCGCTGCTGCGCCTCATCTGAGTCAGCTGTCACGTGAAAAAAGACGTGCAACACGTGCTGCTCTGCTGTCAAACCGAACAAACATGCTGTCCCTTGGACCGACCGGTTATTGGCGGGCCGCGGCCGAGCAGCTCTGCGGGGAGACTCGATTAGTATGTGGGTTGTTGCGATGACATACCTTACATTAACTAACTACCTAAACCCGTCCATCGTCCCATTTCCCCATTGACTCGAAATACCCTAGCACCCCTACTCATTATATCGAATCACTAATTGAATCCTCCAAGCCACCATGTTCGCCCGTCACTGCTCCCGACTCGTCGCCTCGCGGACCGCCCGGCCGCTGTCCACCCACCTGCGAACATACACCTCCGCGACCTCGGCCTACGAGCACATCCTCACCTCGACTCCCAAGCCGGGCGTGGGATTAAGTACGCCCCCCAATGACCTTAAGCAAACCCATCCATCCAAAGCTGACACCCGCAAACAAACAGTCACCCTCAACCGGCCCAAAGCCCTAAACGCCCTCTCCAGCCCGCTCTTCCGCGAACTCAACGATGCCCTGACCAAATACGACGAAGACAAGGACATTGGCGCCATCATCATCACCGGCAGCGAGAAAGCCTTTGCAGGTGCGTTGCCCCTCCCTCCTCTTCTTCCCCCCGGCATATCCTTTCAGCACAAACCCTCCACCGTCTTCAAGTGCAAGATTCCCTACAAATCCCAAGATCCTGCCCCACTAATCCTCCACAAAAAGCCGGCGCCGACATCAAAGAAATGGCCCCCCTAACCTTCTCCGCCGCCTACACCACCAACTTCATCGCGCCGTGGTCGCACCTGGCCACGTCCATCCGCAAGCCCGTGATCGCCGCGGTCTCCGGCTACGCGCTCGGCGGCGGATGCGAGCTCGCGCTGATGTGCGACATCCTCTACTGCACGGCGACGGCCACCTTCGGACAGCCCGAGATCAAGCTGGGGGTGGTGCCGGGCGCGGGCGGGTCGCAGCGGCTGACGCGGGCCGTCGGGAAGAGCAAAGCCATGGAGCTGATCCTCACCGGCCGGAATTTCAGCGGGAGGGAGGCCGGCCAGTGGGGGGTGGCGGCCCAGGTGGTGGAGGGCGGGCTGGAGGAGGTGTTGGCCGCGGCTGTGAAGACGGCGGAGACGATCGCGGGGCACTCGCGCGTGGCGGTTGTGGCGGGCAAGGAGGTGGTCAATAAGAGTCAGGAGTTGGCGCTGCGGGAGGGGGTCGAGTTTGAGCGGCGCGTGTTTCATGGGTTGTTTGGGAGTCGGGATCAGAAGATTGGTGAGTTTGGCCTTTTCTTTCTCTCTCTCTCGTGACAGAGAGAGCGAGGTGGAGGTAGGGTTTTGGTTGTGAGAGATGGTGTGAGCTGACTGGAGTTCTTGCGGGTAGGAATGGAGGCCTTCGCGGGGAAGAAGAAGCCCGAGTGGTCGAACGAATAGGCGGGAATGGTTGGTATAATAGGTGGGTGCTTGGAGTCCCGAGGTGAGGCAGCAAGTTGCTGTGGATATGGTCCCTGTCCGTCAGTGGAGTAATAGCAACATCCCAATTGAAATCATTAATCGTGTCGTATTTCATGATCGAACATGTAACTATGTACATCTAATATTATTAAAGTATTACAAGGATCTCTTACGCAAAAAAAAACCTCCTCACGAGGCCGCCTTCTCGGCCTGAGCCCCCTCAGCAACCACGGTCTTCTCGGTCTGGTAGTGCTCAACCACATCACGATCCACCGTCTCGTCGAACACATCAACCGGGGTCAGATGGAACTTCCGGGCGCTGACCCCCCGCTCAAAGAGGACATCCAGCTCGGCAAAAGACCGGCCGCTGGGCTCCGGCACCCGGAAGAAGGCGTAAACAATGCACAGGAAGCAGATCCCGCCCCAGAAGAAACCGGCATAGTTGCTCCAATTCCAAGCACCGGGGTTCAGCATGTACGGGGTCAGAACACCGCAGATGATGGCGACAATGTTGTAGAGCGTGCGGCCGAGCACAACGGTCTTGATCTGCAGGCGACGGGTGGACAGCTCAGCCACAAGGGAGTATGCCACGGTTCCGACAGTGAGCTGATAGAACAAAGCCCAGACAATCATCATGCTGCCCGTCGCCAACGCCCCCTGAGTCTTGTGTGATTCGGGAACGAGCCCAAGGAAGCCCATCACGAGGAGCATGACACACAGCCCACAGAGGCCGTACAGGTAGAGAGAGCGGCGTCCCAAGCCCACGGACATGAGGAACCAGGCGCCGAACACGCCCACCATATTGATTCCGTACTGGCCCATGGCGAACGCATACGAGTTGTCAGTGCTCAGCCCGGCCTGCTCCAGGAAGTACGTCGAGTAATTGGAGAAGGAATTGCCACTGAGGTTCTGAATGGCCCAGACCATGCAGACAATTTCGGTCCGGCGCAGATCAGTGCCCTTGAAACAATCGAGATAACTGGCGCCCTTGGTGATTTTCTCCTCCAAGGCCGTAGTATGAACCATCATGGAAATGGTCTCATCGGCGTCGAAATCCGTTTCCCGGTTCAGACTGGTCAGGCGCAGCAAGGCGTCCTTCGCTTGTTGGATCTTTCCCCGGCGAACAAGCCACCAAGGCGACTCGGGGGCGAGAGAAATGCCAATGAACAGCGGTAAGGGCCACATCCATTGGAGGGCATAGGGAATCCGATAAGCCCATTCATCTTGCCGATTGATCATAGCCTTGATCACTCCGATACCGATCAGTTGTCCGACACCCCAGCAGAAGTTGACATACGTCGTCAAATAGCCTCGCAGCGTAACGGGGCAGACCTCGGAAGCATAGGTGATAGTAAGTGTTTGGAAAACTCCCCAGGGAATACCAGCCAGGATTTCCGCAGCGAGCAGGGCCTGGACATTGGGCGCAGTGAAGAAGATGGCAGTCCAGGCGGTGATGAGAACAAGACAAGCCATGATAGTGTACCGATAGCCAAACCGTTCGGAAGCCCAGCCGTTGATGAAGAGACCAATAATTTCTCCGACATATGCACCGTTGCTCAGACCGGATTGCCACTAGATAGGAGAGATTGTATTAGCAGGAAGTTTCTCAAGGCCATCAATTGATTGAGGTAGGAAAGTGTAACATACCCGGGCTGGAACCTGATATGAGCCGTCCGCCGTCAGCTCACCGTATTTCCGATTGAATTGAGGAAAGGCATAGAAGTTGTTGACCAGACTAATGTCGTAGCCTTCCATGACAATACAGGTAGAGATGAGGACACTCCATGCGACAGCCTTGGGGTAGAGCTTGACGCCCTGCCACAGGGTCATCTGCCGCTCCTTATCGGTAGCGGCTTTGGCATTATGAATGATCCTGGCGGCGGAACCCGTTGAGCCGTCGGAGAGAGAGGGCGGATGCTCTACCGGTGCAATGGCATCCGGAGATTTGTTGGAAGCCATGCTGGGAGAGCAATTGCGATGCCCTGGGGAGGGAGTGGAGGGGGAGGGGGGCGGAAGGTGTAGAGGCTATGGGAGAAAGAGAGGTGTAAGATTGTCAGAGGGGGACTGAACGGGAGAACAGATTGAGAATGGGGAAAGACACGAGAGGAAAGAAAATCAGGGACGTTCCGCACCCGGCCGAATTGGCAATGGTGAATGGGTGGAAAGTGGGACGGTTGTTGGGTTAGATTTTTATGCACCGGCGGCGGGGCCCGAGCAGGAACTGGGCATAATGCCTGGTCACGACTAGGTGCCTACTCCACCAACGCCACTCGCGGGTGGTGAAATCTCACTCATCGGCAGTCGGCAAAGGACTAATAGACGGCTGACCAGATTCTAGAAGTATGCAGTGGTTGGGAAGGGGAAAGACTAAGGGCTGTAGAACCAATTGACAGCAACGCCATGCAAGCAGAGTTTGCGGGGTAGAAAATTATATGAGTAACATTGGGAGTTGGTTGGTCTGAGGATGTCAACCCCGACAGAAATGAGCAGCTGATCAATTGAGCCAAGCATTTTAGCTGTCTGGCGGGGAGAGACAATTGAAAATGTTTGGATGTTAACTGCACCTGCACCGTTGATGTACTCAGTACCTCGTCGATACTGATTGATTGCAGATCCTTCCATTCCTCATGCGGCTTTCCCTCGTGGCCTGCTGGCACGTGACTATTCCTGGTCTTGACATTCTTCAAGTATTGGAGAGGATTGTGACCCCGTCCCTTGAGCCTTGCCCTCACTCATACTTATGATCCGGCAGGTAGGCAGGTAGAGTGGTCCTACTATAGCAGATGAAAATTCTACTCTCATCCCGATTACTCACTCCAGGGTCTGGTGTCATACCTTGTCACTCCGTATCCTACAGTCCTGTCTACTTCGCCCCGCGGTTCAACAAATGGTCTCCTGCAGGCATGTGCTCCGCTTGTATCTTGGCTCCTGTGTTAAGTAGTGGTCAAGATATTGATGTCCAGTTCGAAAGATGCCAGGACACTCGCATAGTTCGTGCCCTCTGATGAGATCAAGCCACAGGCATTGGCGGTGACCAACAAGAAGATGAAGGATGAACACAACGCATCATCGATGGATCATTATGGCTTCTGATTGCGACGAGCAGTGTAGAAACTGGACAAAACTTAGTCGAAATGTCAAGGCCCAAAGCACAATGCGTTGTCGACAGGGCTGACCCTTGGTTCTTCGTTCCGTTCGGCTGGAAATCCGTATCAACGAAGCGAAGTGCCAGATATCAGATAGGCCATCAGTCAGCCATGACGTAAACTGGCGATGGCTGTCTCACCATCTTGGTGTCCATGTGCCATGAATTCTCCATGCATCCTGTGAGATGCGGGCCAATTCAGATTGACCACTGAGCTCCGACCGCGCTCCTTACCGCAATATCAATCTACGTGACACTGCGAGCCGCCCAATCATGCCGGGACAACAGCCGATCAACACGCCACTGTCATAATCCCTCGAAGCCTATTTCATCATCTCTCGTCTCATGGCCCTGGGTCTTGCTCAGGGTCCTACTAAGTTATCACCTAGCATGGCCGAGCATTTAGAGTGAGAAGGTGCTGGTGACCAGTGCTTCTTGTTTCCACGGGACAATGATATCATCGCTGCACACACGCGGCCCGTGGCAAGAGTACTGGGATGCACGCCCACCACCATGCTCTATAAAGGAATGCTTCAGAGCAGTGTCATTAGTTTTTTTCCATCATTCCACTTCTCTAACTACCATAATCAGACTCCTCCTAATCAGTCGCTGTCAATTATAAAACTTACCGAACATAAAATATTCATCCTACACACGTCATGTCGTCTGGAGACAACAACAACAACAACGGTACGTATCATCTATCTCCTATATACCTTGTTAGAATGGCTTCCGCCCTCCCCCCTTCGTAGGGAGTGATAATGCTTCCTTTGGATCTCTTTTGTGGCAAATCTGCCGCCCACTGGTTGCTAATCTGGGCTAACTAGTCAACCTCTTGCAAGGGCTGACAGACACCCTTGGCAAGACTGTCGGAGGCCTCACAGATACGGTCGGCGGTCTTGTCGGCGGAGTAGGCCAGACGGTCGGCGGAGCTACTCAGGGTCTGGGGAAGACTGTGGGCGGCGTGGGCGAAGGCTTGGGCAAGACGGTCGGAGGAGCCAGTGAGGGCGTGGGAAACACGACCAAGGGCCTCGGACAGTCGACCAGTGACATTCTGAGCAGCATCAATGGCGACCGGACTGGCGACAACGCGCGGAGGTGGTAATTTGAGGTGCGAGGTGTTTGGATGCCGATATGATACGATACGATATGATGTGATGCGGTTTGATGCGGTTCTTATCTTCTGCTGCGATCGACTATATTTGAGTTGATGTCGATTTCTGTATTAGTATGGGGTTTTTTTTTCCAATCCTTGAGCCTTGGTTCAAAACTTCTTCGTATGATCTGTCGGTAGTTCGACTCTTAAGAATTCTAGATACTGGCACGTATCACAGGGGGAAGAATAGATGCAGGTGCAAGCGAGACCTGTCCGGAAGAGATTCCGAGATCGAGAGTAGAAATCCATTGCGGGCGCGTCCTGGGGAAATTCCGCCTTCGGAAAACGGAGGTTTCCGCAGGGGAATCGCCCGCCAGCAGACTGGACGTCGCCGGTTGGTTGAACTGCTGCTTCCAAACAAGTCTGATCACACAATCTCCCTCGATGAAATTGTGACTTGGAGGTTCAGATGATGGAAAAGACCATCTTATCGAAAGATGGGTGGAGGTGACCCATAGTTGACGTGCGGCCGTCAAAGCATTAGAACTCCAGCTTCCATCCAGTCTCCATAACAACAATCCAGAGCGCAATCGCCATTTTATCAGATTCCGAGCGGATCAGATACTGGATCACCGCTGGTTCCGTTCCCCAGTGGGGGTTTCCGAAGGCTTCAAGATTCGCGATTATTAGGCGTATGCTGATGTACTTACTAGGTAGTACTTGATTATGAGTATCACTGTACAGATGTTGCCAATTCCTTTCTCGCAACCGATTGGGTCGCATGCAACAACCACATTAGGTAACGGCATCAGAGACGTATAGTAATGATCATCTTGCTTGTGAATCATGGCGAGGTATCATGCAGCTGGAGAGCTGTCTCTAAGACTTGATTGGGTAGGCTTGCGCTCATTATTGAGATGTTTACCCGTAGTCGTTAGTCCCCTTGGTTGTATGAGGCAGATTGGTAATATCGACTCAGTGGGCGGTCTAGACAGGAGGGCGTGCAGGACTCGAGTCGCAGTCTGCAGATTTCTAGGCTACCTAATCAGTGGCTGGCCTGGTCCACTGACTAAGAACGATTGTCGCGGACAGGGTGACAGGGTGTGGGCGCATCGTCTCTAGGCTAGCGCAATGCATTTCCTGGGCCGTTTCATCATGCCATGGGGGCCATCCGGCTCGATACCTCCACAAATACTGGGAAATACTCAGTAGACGTCGAGTATGGCCATCGATATGATCTGCACCGGATTGTATGGCATGAGAATAGGCGTCAAAAATCAAGGGGTGGTGATTGGCTCTGGATTGAGGGGAAAGAGGGGACGCAGAGATCGGAGAAGTTGGGGAAAGGCACGGTGGGTGCGGGGTAATTGGCGTCGTCGTTGATATGGGGGTGGTAAGTCGAATACTATTATTGTTTGAGCATGTCTAGAGAGGTCAACTGAGTAATTGCTGAAGGGGAAGACTGCGATCATCATGAATGTTGCTCTCTATCAGTTAATGCAACTGAGCTCAAGGTATCTGCAGTAGGTTTAGTCTCTCTCCGCGGAAAGACCTGCTGTTTTGACCTCGGCGCCGGGAAAGATGGATTGGCAAGTGGACCCCAACTGCAACCTGTTGACCTTCTCCCCCAGTTTCATTGGCCTCCAGTCTCATTATTCCTCTTCATCGTCGGCTCCAGCCAAGGTCAACTGGAAGCTCCATCCGATGTGAGAGGAAGAAAGCAAGAGAGGGAGGAGGGAGGTTCCTGGATTCAGATCCCGCCCTTCCGAGTCTAGCGTTTTCTTTTCGGAAAATTCATATATTTACTACCTACCTACCCCCAGCCTCTGTCCTCCCTTCTTTTACAAGACCTACGATTACTATACATACCTCTTCTCAATTTGCATTTCGTGTTGTCCTTCAATCTCCCCATTAGGACTGTATACCCATTCTCTGTCATTACTGTATCCTCTTCAGCCATAACATTCCCCACTATCCACCATGGGTAAAGAAAACGAGCCTAGTATGTTCACTTCCTTCCTCATCATACCACCCACCATACGTAAATTGAGGTCAGAAACCGAACTAACCATTGACTTCTACCTCCAGAGACCTACCGCTACAATGAGACCCCAATTTACACTACCTCCAATGGCTGCCCAGTTCGTGCACCCTCGCTTCCCTCTCAATCGATCTTGCTTTGTCGAATTCGCCATGGCTAACAGTTTCTCGCCAGGTCATGGATCCCCAGGCCGCTCAACGAGTTGGTCGCAACGGCCCTCTGCTCCTCCAGGACTTCCACTTGATCGACCTCCTTTCCCACTTTGACAGAGAACGTATTCCGGAGCGGGTGGTTCACGCCAAGGGTGCTGGCGCCTACGGCGAGTTTGAGGTTACCGACGATATCAGCGACATTACGGTCATTGACATGCTGAAGGGCGTGGGCAAGAAGACAAAGTGCTTCACTCGCTTTTCCACCGTTGGAGGCGAGAAGGGCTCGCCCGACAGCGCTCGTGATCCCCGTGGTTTCGCCATCAAGTTCTACACCGATGAGGGTAACTGGGACTGGGTCTTCAACAACACCCCTGTGTTCTTCCTTCGTGATCCCGCCAAGTTCCCCATCTTCATCCACACCCAGAAGCGCAACCCGCAGACCAACCTCAAGGATGCTACCATGTTCTGGGACTACCTGTCCACCCACCACGAGGCCGTCCACCAAGTCATGCACCTCTTCAGTGACCGCGGTACTCCTTACTCCTACCGCCACATGAACGGCTACTCCGGTCACACCTACAAGTGGATCAAGCCTGACGGTACTTTCAACTACGTCCAGATTCACATGAAGACCGACCAGGGCAACAAGACCTTCAACAATGAGCAGGCCACTCATCTGGCCGCCGAAAACCCGGATTGGCACACTCAGGACCTGTTCGACGCCATCCAGCGTGGCGAGAACCCCTCCTGGACTTGCTACGTCCAGGTCCTGAGCCCCGAGCAAGCTGAGAAGTTCCGTTGGAACGTCTTTGATTTGACCAAGGTCTGGCCGCAGAGCGAAGTACCCCTGCGCCGCTTCGGCAAGTTCACCCTGAACAAGAACCCCGAGAACTACTTCGCCGAGGTTGAGCAGGCCGCTTTCTCCCCTTCGCACATGGTCCCCGGCGTCGAGCCCTCGGCCGACCCCGTCCTCCAATCCCGCCTCTTCTCCTACCCTGACACCCACCGCCACCGTCTGGGCGGCAACTACGAGCAAATCCCCGTCAACTGCCCGCTCCGGGCCTTCAGCCCCTGGCAGCGCGACGGCTACATGAACGTCAACGGCAACTACGGCGCCAACCCCAACTACCCCTCCACCTTCCGCCCCTACCGCTACCAGCCCGTCAAGGCCAGCCAGGAGCACGAGAAGTGGACGGGCTCGATTGTCACGGAGCAGCTCCCCATCACCGACGACGATTATGCCCAGGCAAACGGTCTCTGGCAGGTCCTCGGCCGCCAGCCCGGTCAGCAAGACAACTTTGTCCACAACGTCGCTTCCCATCTCTCGGCTGCCCACGAGCGCGTTCGCCAGGCCACCTATGCCATGTTCAAGAAGGTCAACCCCAACCTCGGTGCCCGCATCGAGAAGTCGACGGAGGCCAAGGCCACTGGTGTCAAGTCTGCCCGTCTATAAATCAAAATTCGCTTTCTTTTGGCCTTTCTTACTGCCCCAGCAAAAGAGCCCACGAAAGTCGCCCACTCCATTTAGCGATGATCCAGCCTGTGTGTCTTTTTCCTCTGTAAATGTGACAGAAGCACCCTCACGAAGTTCCTCGATCTGAAATGATACCTTTGACAATTTTCTTTTAGCTTTGCGTCTCGTATTTCTTTCAAGAGTGTCAGTGTATATGTAGCTCTCCAGCAGTCCCATGTGTTGAGGTCGCAATAGTGTCGTGGTTCCTTGGTAGTACCAGTAACGGACAAGACGCAATTTGATAGATCTCTCAAGATATTGCGTGTATGTAGATATATGTATATGACTTTGGTATGATGTAGTCCCCAAGAAAACGCCCAGAACAGCACACAGCACAAGGATGGAAGGACACGCAACTCGCAAGCCAAGGAGCTTTATTCCAGAAAGTAAATGCAACTGTGCCCAAGTAAAGAAAGCGACAAACCTGCCGTTTCCAGACCCTAGCGAATGTTTGTCAACAGAAGAATGTGAAGGGTTAACCAAGAAGACCCAGAATGAAATGCTCAAAATAACCCGGGAAAACAAATCAAATACTAGTTGCACATGTTGCGCCCGCTCGGAAATACAAATTCGACGGCCCCATACGAGGGCTCAAGTCTTGGATGCGATGATAGTCAAAACAGATCAGAATTCTAGTTTTGGAGGGGGTCCTGCGGTGGTGGAATGGAGCCGCAGGGCTTGAGTTGAGGGCGGGAAGATGCTGAATGGATGGCCCCCTCTAGGAAGGGAGAGTAGGGGCAGGGGTGATCAGATGTTCGTGCGGGGTCGGAGCGTCCCAGCAACCCCAGAAGACGCCGGGCTTGCCGCAATTGGAGGTCGTGTCGGGAGGCGGCGTCCTGGAGGCTGTGGCTGTGGCGGTTCTTGTGAAGGTGGGATCGCGACAGCCGAACCAGCCGGGATGCTTGCAAGTGGTGGTTGATGAGATGGGTTCGGTGGTCGTGATGGATGGTGCGCTGGTCGCGTCTGAGGTAGTGGTCGCGTCTTTACAGCCGAACCATCCTGGAGTCTTGCAGGTGGATGTAGATGTCGATGTGGTCGTCGTTGGTGGCTCTGTTGTGGTTGTCTTGTCTAAGCATCCCCACCATCCTGGGGTCTTGCAGGTCGATGTTCGGGTACTGGAGAAGGAAGTCGACGTAGATGTGGCCGTGGTCGTCGTCGTGGTGATCTCGGAGCCGTTGCTGCGGAAGAATTTCCAGAGTTCGCAGTCATAGCATTCTTCCTCGGGGGCGCAAGGCGGCAAATCATCATAGTCCTCAAGAACGTTAGAGATAATGAATTGGATGCGGTGTCTGGTCATCCCGACACGCCAGCCTTTGTCTTCCACGGTGTCATAAACACACATCTGACCCGTGTGGCATGCAGACTCCATGGCATAGCCACCCCATGTGCATACAGAACTAACGCCGTTGCATGTCCCCATGTACACGGGGTCTGCAGTGTGGCCGAAGTGGTAAGACCCGGTGAACTTGCGCGACTGAGGGAATCGTGAATCATGACCGGGGGGGCTGGGAAGACCAAGGCGAGCGGCAGGTAGGGCTTCTGGCACGGCCTCAAAGGTGACCGCTGGTACGCCGACCGTCAGGCCTAGTAAGCTGGCCACGGCGCCACCCAAAGAATGGCCTGCTAGCCATATGTTGGCATCTGGGTACATTTCGATCACGTTCGAGTAAAGGTCCAGCGAAGCACGGTAGTATCGATTTTCGTCCTGCATTGCCTCGACGATGCACGTGAGATTGGCCGTATACAGCGATGTCTGGCAATCGCACACCTGGCGCCAGAGATATGAACCTCCCTGCCCACAACAGCAGCTGAACATGAGATTATCGTTGAGCTTATCATTTGTGGTGGTGCCCTCTCCGTCGAAAACCGCCGGCGATGTGCCTTTGATAGAGATGACGACAGTACTGTTTGTCTGGTCGGCGTAGACGTGCCCTCGTAGCCCGTCACCCTGCCACCCAAAACTCCCGGAATGATTGAAGCGACCATGTATATCTTGCCATTCACCCGTACCTGGTTCTTCGATATAATCATTTGCAGTCATCTTCGCCATCGTAATGACTGTGTTTTTATCTGTAACGTTGGGACCGGCCAGCGTATCCATGACCCAAGCCTCGGGTGACAAAGCCACCGCCGATCCCGAGGACCTGGCGGCTGATAGATAATCATCGATAACTGAAAGACGTCGATCTGCGAGCCGTTGGATGGTGAGTGGCTCGGAAGTTGCAAGCAGCGGGGTATGGACGGCGACAGGTTCGGATTCAAGGCCATCCTCTGAGACGGCCCGAAGACGGGTCTCTGGCTGGATGTCCAGCCTTAGGTGGAGATTGGGGTCTTGATACGTCCCTCGATGGAATAAGTGGCGAAGTGTCTACTTGATCAGTGGCCGTACGACAAAGACAGGGTTGCAGCACAGATCTGTCCGACTTACAAATTCATGGGTGCCGGATAGCGATGGTGAGTCCGCTAAAGGGATCTGGGGGGGAAGAAAGGGCGACGATTGTCGGGAGCCGAAGTATACGGGCTGATAAGCGGAGACAAGGCCTGGGAGCAGTGCTACAGGCCAGAAAAGATCCGAGATCTTAGTATCCCAGAGGGAACGTTTTCTCGCTCGTCCTCGATAGCTGTTCATAGTGATATACGGGGGAGGGATGGGGGAAGAAAAGAAGATATGGGGATGCAGGGATGGATGCTTGAAGAGGCAAGAGGAGTGATCCAAGTCGAACGGAGATGGCGATCTACTGTTCCGCGGTAACTGACCTACTGACCTGACTTGCCTTGACCTGACTTATCAATGGGGAGGCGGTGAATGACGCACCTCATAACTAAGTGATCAATAATGCGGAGGTCCTCACTGCCCGCCCACGTGACCTTCCCCCTCTCCCCGAGTCCCCGTCCCGTTCCTTTTCCCAAGGCGGAAGTTGTTGACAATTCCCGGCCTGGTGATTCTCTTCCTAACTTATACATCGAGTGCTGACTGCAGTGACGGGCAGGCCGATCTCCATGGTACTCCTGCGCCGCTGTGGCTTGCTGTCTTTCATCATGCTTGTGCGAGTGTTCTTCACTTAAAACTCGATTGATCTCCTTTCATCTGCATTTCTTTCTCTTATTTGTGTCTGTTTTCCATTGGGTTTCTATCCCACTTGGGGATTTCCAGCTGTCATCTAGTCTAACGCACTGGCCCCCCCTCCCATACATACCTCGATCTGCATGCGCCTATCACCTGGACGTGAAGGCTCCATCACTTGACCTAATATCACATTCAAAGGTTTGACTGCAGGAACTATGTCAGTCAACACTCCCGATCATGGCGTTGGAAAACCACGCCTCCATACTGCCCGCTCGTTCCCTAGAATGGATTCATCTGAGCCCAGCCCTTTCATTCGCTCCAGAGCCAAAACCGTCCAGTCGGTGGCAATCCCAGAACTGGTAGACTCGGAATCGCTTCCTTTACCTCTATCGTCAGCAGAAGATGAGCAGGATTCCGGCCCAGACCTGTTTGAAAAGACCGGCTCCCCGGACTTGACACACGACGAGGACGGACATGGAGAGGAAACGTCGGTTCTCTCGCGAGGCATGCAAGACCACACGGAAGAGCTTCCCATCGAGCTGATCAGTCTTACCGATAGGTACAGTCTTTTTGCTAGGCTGCCGCTAGTCCTGTACAACACGATTGCTAATAAGATGTTATGCAGATTCGTCAACTCCCTCACTGCCAAAGTCCACTCGTCACCGCCAACGGCCGACAGGGTATCAGATCGCTTCCAAGAATTCTACGAACGGGCCGAGGCACATATCGCTACCCATATATCAGCTCTTGCGTCCCGCATAAACCGTGATCCGTCGCCGTACGGCAGCAGAGGGAACTCGAACACTCAGGGCTCGGATGGGCGGCAAATGCTGACTGCCTCGGAAGTGACAGAAAAGAGGATCGCTCGGAAGCACCTAGCGTCCAAGCGCATTGCTCTGGAGGAGGCTGTAGAGCGGAGGGCTTGCGAGAGCATTTATGATAAGTTATGGAGGCACAAAAGCACCCTGGATGAAATTAGGGACGAAAAGTTACGCTCAAAGACGGCGGCGCTTCTCCTGGTTGGCATAAACCTGAAAGATCTTGGGATAGAGCTCGATGTAAGCTCTATCAGTGAGGAGAAGCAGAAAGAGGCCGATGACTGTCTTTCGATCGCCCGTGATTGCCTAGCAAAGATGAACGACGAGAAATATCCTTTGGGCAAGCTTCAACAACTGGCCGCCGCGCACAAGGCCATAGTTGATGCTCTGACTAAGTTACTGCCGTCATCATCGTCTGCCGATGAGATTCTACCTACTTTGATCTACTGTCTCATCACCAGCCCTCCCGAAGGGATGAACGTCATAAGCAATCTGCTCTTCATACAGCGATTCCGATCATCCAGTAAGATGGATGGTGAGACCGCATACTGTTTGACGAATCTTGAGGCCGCTATTAGCTTCCTCGAGAATGTAGATCTGTCTGACCTCCGCGGAGGAGCGCTGCATGAAGACCAGACCAAACCCTCGAGTGATGATTCGACGACAGTCACGAAGACTGACTCCCCTCAGCCTACCAAGGACACACCAGTGTCGTCGGTCACATCAGCGACTGCCTCACCCGAACTATCGAGGCCAGCTGGACCAGGAGCATCAGCCACATTTCCCAGAACACAGTCTACGAGAAATACTCAACAAGGCCGGCTGAATAACCTATTCCAGCCTCCTGCGAAGGTGCTTGGTGCTGCGAACGACGCAGTCCGTAACACCGCAGATCAGGGCTTGAAAAATATAGGTGCATCGTTGGACAGCAGTTTCAACTTCCTGTTTGGTCGCTTGAAAGAATTACAAACTACTCAGATTGCTACCAAAGACGGAGGGAACGCAGTTGTGCCAAAGACACTAGCAGAAGCTCGACGTCTGGTTACGTCGCCGATTGCGTCTGAGAGCAGTCTGAACCCTGATATCAATGCAGCCCGCGAGCCTCGTGCCACTGATCGACCGCAACTGCGGCGAATTGGCTCCAAAGCAGAAGACACTCTCTTAGGGTTGGTTGGTGGTCAGAGAACGCCTCGCGATCGAAGTGCGGACAGCGTTCGGACGCAGGGTAGCGCCCGGAAGACGGCCGTCTCTTCAGGTCTGCAGAAGGATGAGTCTCAGGCATCGCCTGCAATGTCCTCGACAACATCGACACCTACGCCCCTCGAATCCATGCGGAGCTTTGGGAACACGCTGAATCCACTCAATCACATTCCTGGCATGATCAGAAGCTTCAGTCGTGCTGCTCCGGAAACGCCGAGCACCACCTTTTCGTCCCCCAACACCCCGACCGAGAGAATCAGGCAATCGATCGTCTCCCGCGATTCTTCATCCTCCGTCCACAGTACCTCATCGAAAAATGATCCGAAGCCCGAGCCGCCCAGAGTTGACCCGCCTATTCAACGTTTCGTGCAGATGCAGAACGCCAGCGAAATGACCATTGCAGATGTGTCTACCCTCCTTGAGGATTACAAGCGGCTTGCTGCAGCGTTATCGAAGCAGACCTCGAACTGACGCAAAGCTGTCGGCGCAGCTACAACACTCATTTTGAATTTCTCTTATATTGATTCCGTGTATTATCATCTCCATGGCGTGGGACGTAGTAATCCTTGACGTTCCTTTGTGATCGGTTGGTTCTCTGTGAGATTGTGGGATCACTGCTGGCGTTCAGTGGTCCCAAACCAAGCATGTTGCATTTTCCAGCCAGTCGGGCATATTATCAAGTTTTTTGTCTAGCATTTTTCTCAGGACCAACAATGCGAAGCTTCTTCATCTTTTTTTTCTTCGAGAAAGGGTCTATCACGTAAAAGGGGGTATATTGATATTTGTGTAGTGTTAAGAAAGAGGAAGAAACACGAAAAACCGCCATAAACCCCATCGCAGCACATATTAGAGTTGGTATTCCCATCTGCCCATCCAGGGAATCAAACAATAAGACTAAAAGCCTGCTGCAAAATGCAAACTTGAGCCTCCTCTTCCTCTTCCGACCTCACATAAACATGAAAGAAGCACACTCACACCCTTCCCTACCTTTTCGGCAACTCTCACTGAGTAGGGGTCCGCCCCCGAAGAACCTCCGCCCCACCACTTTTCATATCCTTGAGCTTCCGGGACAACTCGGCGGATTGCTCCTCGACCAGTTCGTGCCGTCTCCGGATCTCCGCCTCGAAGACGGCGGCGGTCCGTCGGCGCGCGCGCCGCAGATCCTTCATCTTCGTCAACGTCGCGGAGAACTGGTCGATGAGGAGGTCGCCGTAGTCCTCCCATGCGTCCATCGTCAGACCGGAGAAGAACGCCCGGCGGTCCTTGTCGGCGAGACTCAACAGGTGCGACATCTTCTCCTCGGCTTTCGTGTCGGGTCCGGGAGGCGCGATGCTCGGGGTTGTTGAGGATGCTGTTGGAGGTGGCGTGGTTTTTGTTTCTGCGGGGGTGGCGGCGGAGGAGGAGTTGGGGATATGGTCGAAGGGTTCGGATTGGAGGTCCGCGAAGGATTTTTGGCGGAGGACTTCGGGCGGGTAGTCGGGTTCAAGCTGGCGCTTTTTGGAAGAGGGGTCTTCTTTGAGTTCCGGGCTGGAGCTCCTGTCTGGGCTGATGCGCTGGACAGATAGGCGGCGGGAGAAAGGGTCGTTAATGGGATCGTGGTCGTGGCCGTGGTCGTCCTTGTTGTCGTCGTGATTATCATCGTGGTCGTTGTCCAGGTCGTCGATGTTGGTGATGTCAAAGGCACTCAGCGGGGGCAGGCTCCCTCGTCTCCTGAAGTCACTGTCGAAAAAGCCGTACTCCTCCGCGATGTCGCGATGATTCTGATTCTGATTCTGTTGTTGTTGTTGGTGGTGGTCGTGGTGGTGACGCTGGTAATGACCGACTCCGCTTGCCACGTCCTTGCCTGGCTGGGGGCGTGGTCCAGACGTCCGGCGGGTCGGGGTCAAATCTAACTGTTCCAGGAGGGTGGGCTTCGGGGGGCTGAACCTCGTCCGGGGAGTCGCCGTCATGCTGCGTGGGAGAGTGACCTTTCGGCTGTTGCCGCCGGCTAGGGGCAAGACCTGACTGGCGGTCATCATCCTGGAGTCGGACTGGGCTTGCCGCAGTGTTCCAGGACCGGAAGTCTTAGCCGGCTCCAGGTACACGGCGGGGATCGCGGCGGGAGCGTCCTCGGTGGGATTCTGATAGGTGCGACGGCTGGCGCTCCAGAAATTCTGCAGACGCTTGCTCAGGGGTTCGTTGGCCGTCGTGGTTGACGACCTGTAGCGCCGGGCATAATCCGCGGCGTCCTCGGTCGTGTCGGACTGCTCATCATCCCCCACGACGGAGGTTAACTGGCTCTCGGCATCGTCGGCCGCATCCCCTGAGTCGAAGCCAGCCGACTTCGGGGCGTTGTCGCCAAAGCTCGCGTACCATTTGGCATCGTGCGAGCGATGCGGGGGATGAGACTGGGACGGGTGCGGTCGAAATATCTTCGGGTCGGGGGGGGCGTGATGCTGCGCTGTGGATGATAATTGATACTGAGGGGGAATGTCGTCGAATCCTAACACGCTGGTTGCTGCGATGGTCGAGTCATCGATCCCCTCCACGTCGGTGTCGAACATGTCCCTGTGCACGGCATCGACAGGTGGTGGTTGCGGCTGCTGCGCATAGTGCTCAAATAGGTTGGCTTGATTGCCCGGTAGTGGTACCGGAGCAATCAGGTTGGTGGACGGTACTTCAACCCTTGCTTGGGCTGCTAAGGCCTGTCGGGATGAGAGATTTTGATCATGATTTTGGGTTTGGTTTTCACTTGTGCGAGATCGCGGTTGGGCGCCGGGTGGTCTGGCATGCACATAGTCTCCCACGCCCATCGTCACGGACAGTGGTGGAGCAAGGCTCAACGGTCGAGAAATCCGAGTCGGGCAGAATGATCTCTTTCAGCAGGTTTATGGATAAGCGTGTTCGGTGAATGCTCAATCTGTACGCATGACAACAATTACATATGTCGAGAATCAGAATTGTAACATGGTCGTAGCGTCGTGGCAGTCATGAGTCTGGAAAAGTGGTCGAATCAAGTTGGTCAACGCGTTGGATTCTTTCGTCAGGCACACGAGGCAGCCACGGGGTCACGTGGTACAGTACAGCAAAGTCCTGTATGTACATCGATAGGAGTAGCCAGATGGATGCCTCGTTTTATGGATGCGTTTATTCCATCATATGTTTGGTTGTATGCTAGTCTCGTTATTGGAAGTTCTGAAGTGGAGATCTGATTTTACATTGGGGTTTTCATGTAGACCGGTCTGGGGAGATGCCGTTACATATATTCACATCATCATGTTTTGCACCAACAACATGCACCGACTAAGTCATACAGATAACACTAACTCCAATAGCCCATCGACTCGTTATCATCAATGTGGAAGTCATCAAGAGTAGAAGTTACCCCCTTGCCACGCTGCTTGGCTTTGTGGAAGAATTCTTCGGACTTCTGAGTCTCGGACGCACGCTTCTCCATCGCAAGTCTACGTTCGCGTCTATCCTGGATCGAATACCGCATGTTGTCGGACATCGAGTCTTCATCCTCGTCATCGGTATAGTAGTCGTGGTCAGTCTGGCCTCCAGGCACGGAGGACACAAATAGATCAGCAATCCAGCGTGACACCATTCCCCTAAGCTCTAACAATTCTGGAGAATCCGAATATGGCGGAGAGCCAAGAATCTCATCCATTCTCCCCGCAATCTTTTGCGCTTGATTGAGCTCTGCTTTGCGCACGTCGGCAATGAGCGCGTGGGCCCTTTCCTTGGAATCACGATGGCCGTCGTGGTCGGAGGCAAGATCTTCATCCTCCGAATGCTGCCCAAATTCGTCGGTATGACGAGTCCAAATGTTCCGTCGACTAACCTCGCTCTCTTCTTGGGCCACATAAACCCAGAGGCCGAACATGGCAGGGTAGAAATGCAATGAGCTGATGGAGTCTGGAGAAGCCTTCCGGTATGGATGCTGGATGATCAGCCTCTCATAATACTTCTTGGCATCCTCAAAACCCTTCCTTGTGAACATGAGCTGTGGACCCGACCCTGGTGACTGGGAACCGCCGTTGTCGCTGCCATTTTCAGCAGCCATGTCTGCGATTTGACGGCCGCGCCGGAGCAGAATTTCCGCACCAATTCCCCATCTCCCCTCAGTCCGCGCATCGATCGGTCTTCCATTGAATTCTTCTCGGAGAAGTAGTCCCCAGGCTCTTCCCGCTCGGACATAGTCCCTTTGAAGAAGGCAGCGGTGCAATATGGATGTCAGCACAGCCAGGTGCTGCAGACGGAGGTTACCCTGATGAGCAGCAGACTGGGGGGGATATATGGGAGAAGAGAGAGAGGATAGCTTTTCAAGTACCCCTTCCCGCGTCTGTCGAGTGGAAGACTGGGTTTGTGCAGGTGCATGTGGAAACTTGCCGCCCGGTAATTCCTGGTCGAAAGACAAGCCCGCAACGCGGTATTGATGAGCTTCATCTGGTGACAAAGTCAGAGATGGCGCAGGCAGCGCAACTTCCGAAGCAGCATCGGTGGTTTCTCCTAGGTCGTCATCATCATTGTCACCCCAGTCATCAAGAGTCTTCTTGCGCTTTTTGGCCTCATATTTAGCCACCCGTGCACTCTGAGGTTGCTGCCATGGAGGAAGCGGCAAGGAGAAGAAGGAAGCCGAAGGAACAGATGCCATGAAGATCTGAATTCTCGGAACCTGAGAACCTTATCTATTCAGTGACAATGTATGACGAAGGCAAATTAAGGTCCCATGGGGAGTGGCCATTTAGAGTGGTTGAATCTGGCTGGAAAATCAGACACGGTACTGCATGCAGACTTTCGGGTCTCCTCTTGGGGTCTCGTCCAGATAAGACCTTTTTCTTCTTCTGTTTCTTTCTTTCTTTCTTTCTTTCTTTCTTTTTTTTTTTTTTTTTTCTTGTTCAAATATCCTCAAACACTGCCCTTCTGAGGCACCAGCAGCTGCTTGAGAGAGAAAGAAAGTTCAAGAGAATATGGATAACTGCACGAGTGAAGAGTGACCAATAATGGAGGGCAGATAGTGAGTTATCGGGATGATGGAGGATTGAGGATGGATTCATCCTTACCTTACCTTAGTACCCGTAAGTAGTGTCTCTGGCAAGTCTCAAGCACGTTACCGACTCTCCACACTAAACTCAATTGAGCCAGACAAACCGCCGAAACCGCCATGATGCTAAGCCCTTTCAAGCCATCGGGCGTCCCGGACACCTCAACAGAACTCAGGCTGTAGATTACATACTATGGTCTGTACTTACGGAGTAACTTACACTCCAGGGCAGCCTGTCTGTTACTCTAATTCGAGTAAGTAGGTACTGTATGTTATCCGTCGTCTCCTCTTCCTCCTCTTCCTCCTCCTCCTCCTCCTACTCCTCCCATCCCATTCCTCTAACCCGTCATCATCGTCATCAGCCAGCCTCGAACCCCCCTCCGTCTTCGTGCTTCATCCCTGAGCTGCAAGGCTCACCTCCTCCTTCCATCCCTCACTGTCTCCCCTCTTTTTCTTTCTGCTTTTTTTTCTTGTCCTCCTTTTCCTTCTTTCTTTCGCCGCTTGTAAATACATACGATTGCACTTTACTCCGGTTGTTGTGGGGTCTCTCCCCTCTCTCCCCTCCCCCCCCGAAAGTCGTACGGCGTTAAATCCAAATACAAAAAACCCGCGCCATACACCTCCCCTTCCTGGCTTTTGAAAGGGTTGGCAGACACCTGCTGGCAGGCTGATTTTGACATCAATACTTTTCACATTTCGGAACACCTCTCTGGCAAATTTCACGATTCTTTGTGAAGTTGCGGACCGCGATTAGCACTTGATTCCCATTGCTGCATTCTGTGACGCGGAAGAGGCCTAACGATTAGCTGCGACCTGAGCATTGCTTCCTTCCTGCGAACACACACCCTTTTCACCCAGCTCAGCCGCTTTGCTCTGGAATACCTCTCAAATCCTCTTGTAGTCAGCATCGGATGTCATCGGCTTGTTAGACAGACTGTCAAATGGTACGTATCTCCTGGGCACTACCCTCGTGTCGCCCACAAATTGGTACCCATCCGGTGGCGCTAGTTTGTGTGCGCTGCCTAGATGTTTGTCTTTGCAACCACGGACTCTTATCCTGACCTCTATTTTCCTTCACCTTCCATGTGGACTCCACTGGTTTGGACTGAATTGCAGCTGTGTATTGTCTGACTAATGCTGGTTTCACCTTTAGTCATCAATTTCTGGATGGCAATAGGCAGCTCATAAACATCCATTGCCACGGCCTACTATCGCCTTGCTGTTACTATGGGACAGTCTTCCTCAACGCAACGAAATCATCGTCACAGCATCCCCTCAGAACGCTTTTTCTCTTTTCACGCGCATCGAAGTCGGCTAGATAGGAATGAAGATATGAATCAAAGGCACAACTCGGATCAAACGGGGGATGTTCATTCCCCACCAGGAATGGAAGCAGACAACAGTGGAATTCAGCATGGACCGACAGGGGCCGAACAGCCTGAGACACGGCAGCCCATGATGTCCTCACTCGGCGAGCAGCAGCAGATGGGAAGCATGCACGAGGAGGACGGGTCGCAGTTAGGACAAAGCCAGCGGGACAGTCGCTCAGCCATCTTCGCTCGTATGGCAGCGAGAAGGCAGTCCACCATGTCTCGACTGGGCTCCAGGATCTTACCCAACTCCGTGATCCGTGGTCTACTAAGCAGCGAAGAGGAAACACCAGCAGAAGGTCACGCTCACCGCCATGGCATCGTTTCAAGATCAGTCCCCAGAACTGAAACTACACACAGCAGCAGTCGGTTCAGCCCGTTCAGTGGGATCTCCAGGCGACGCTCTGCACGTGGGCCCTATTATATTCCCCGCAGTGACCCCCTTCTTGACCCCTCCAGTCCTGGCGCATATCTCGCCCCACCAGAAAATGGTTCTGAAGCCACCAGAAGCCCGTGGAGGCGCAGTGCTCGACTGAACCGTATGCGAAATTCAATTTCGGGCCCGATTACACACATGTTTGGACAGTCATCGAACATTTCAGGCCAGAACCTGGGACCACCGCCGCAGTTACCCTTGGGATCACTTCCTGGTGAGGACCATGAAGGCCTTCTTCCATACCCAACAGCTATGGATACACGGATGGACTTTGATGAGCCTCATGAACTCGATTCGGTGGAACCGGCAGTGGGAAGCTCCCGGCCAACCTCTCCCATGTCGCAGTCAGCGCAGGGTTCTCCCGGGTCACGACAACTTCCGGATTCACTGCGGGTAAGGTCATCACGCATGCTGCGCCGGGAGGAACAAACACCTTTATCTCGTGTACTTCAGCTGGCAGCTGCCGCCATTGCTGCCCAACTTTCTGGAACGACTGGGCCTGTTATGCCCAACATTCAATCTCTTGGGAATGATGGCCTGGATGGCTCGCTTGAAAACTTTATCCAAAGCTTGCAGCATGCGACGTCTGCCCAGCAGCCTACTCATAACGATGCACCGACTCCCGCAGGGGATACTGCTCCCCAAACCCCAGTCAACTTCTTAAGGGTATTTCGATTTGCCAACTCGGACAATGCTCGGCCCAGTGGACCCGCAGATCGCCCAAGTGCGGATAGCGATAATGCAAGCGGTACTGGGACACAGATGGATGTTGACGGTCCTACCGAGGGTCCGGAAGGTCGCACGGTCACTTTGGTTGTGGTTGGGGTTCGCTCAGTCCCGTCAGGTAATGGCTCCACCGGTGAACAGGGCGGCAATGCGGCTCCTGGGCTCGATGCACTGCTTCGTCTGCCATTTTTGACGCCTGGAAACCTGTCACGGAGTCAGGATAGCAATTCGACTTCGCCATCACGTGGTGAAGGCAGACCGAGATTACCGCAGCTTCGCCTTCGACCCCGCAGCAATGGTTCAAATAGCATGGGTGAGCCGTCTTCTCAAGGCCATTTACACCCCTCGCGACGGTTCTCTGATACGGCAAGCCGCGCTCCGCTCACATCTGTCCCTTCTATTCTGTCGGAGAGTCCTCCGGGGCCTAATCCACCCCCATCAACGCCGGCTGAACCGGGACTATCAGCCGTGTCATCCGGCGCCTCTACCCCAAGTCGAAGGCCGTCTGCCGCGTCCGCAATCCCTCCCAGCGTCCTGCCTCAGCTTGACGAGAATAGGGCATTGCAACCCACGGCTGAGTCGGTCGAAGACGGCATCCCGCCGACAGCAACACGACAACGACGTCGTAGTGACTCTGAGTATGCGCGCCATCGTGAATTAGGATCTGGTGCGGTCAGACGCAACGGCGTGGTAGAACCTGATAACGGCACACCCCCTACGGGCAGAAGCTGGTTGATCTATGTTGTTGGAACCAATCTGTCGGAAAATCATCCTGCCTTTGCTACTCCGAGCCTGTTCACAGATGTAAGATCGATTATCCGTGTTTGACGTTCATTCATGACTGACAACTTGCAGAACCCAACATATGAAGACATGATTCTGCTCTCATCTCTTCTCGGGCCAGTTAAACCACCCGTTGCTACTCAGGACGATCTCACCTCCGCTGGTGGCATGTTCCGACTTGTCGAATACGGAGGTACCCTCATTGCGGAGGCTCTAGAGGGCACTGGTAACATTCATCTACCCGAGGGTGAACGTTGCTTGATCTGCTTAAGTGACTATGAGGTGGCCGATGAGCTTCGGCAATTGAACAAGTGCAAGCATTTGTTTCACCGGGATTGCATAGATCAGGTATGCTCTTCATGATTCTACGTTGTTGTAAGCACATTGCTGATATCAAGTTTAAAGTGGTTGACAACAGGCCGTAACTCCTGCCCTCTGTGCCGTGGCCAGGGTGTGGCCGAAACCTCTAATGCTGGACCGGCCGCAGAGGCGCCGGATGTAACAGCAGCCTGACGACACCTAGCCGAGATTAGCTTGTCTCTTTTCTTACTCTGGAGATACATTTATTATCCTTTAACTAACCTTGAACTTCTCTTAGCATGAAGCGTCTATACCAAAGCCTGATGAATGACTTTAGCTTACTTTCTCATGATATCCCTTCACGGACATCAAGCGTGGCTCTCTCTTTTCTCCTCCTTCAACTTGAATGGCCTTTCTGGTTAAATTCTTACCTTCCGGGATTCTGCAAACACTGGCGGTGACTCATGATTAGAAGGCTGCATATATGTATGTATCCTTTACAGTGCCGTTAGCTGTCACGGGTCTCACAGGCCACGGCATGGAGACCCTGTATTGATTTTGTGTGACATATCCCCGGATAATTTCCCCTTGTTCTGCCACCAGATTATGCTGTACTATTCCCCACTTTGTTTGATATTTGGATGTTGGCCTGTGAGCTGGAAATGCACCGGTGCATAATACCTCTTTTTACTCCTGTCTTTGTTTTTAAGGATTGTGCGGGATAGTCGATGGAAATGGGACTAGGTATATCAAGCGAATGAAACTTTGTTAATCCTACCGGTATCCTGACTTGATTTATTGACTGATTATTCATGTACGTATATATCAGTTAAAGGTCTAGTAGCAGCAAGTTACAGTATATCTTAGTAGACCAGTTCCAAATGTCAAAATGACTATAACTATAAGAGGTAGTACGCTCTTAGACTTCTGTTTCGGTTCTAGCTAATTACAAGTTATACAGGCTGATTTTTATCATATAGAAGGCCCCCCTGGTCTTATGTCGGCGTTCCTGAGTAATCCAGCTACATAATCTAACGCGGTTACCAGTCTGCTTCACATGTCATCTCAGATAGTTTAGCCATGAAGAGCCACCAAGGAATCAAGAGATTGCTCTATATTGCCCACCCCGGCGTGCTTCAAATTGCTTATGTCTTAACCAGGCTACATTAACCAATATCTTCGGGGCGGGTTAGTATGTATTCTATACCTAAGTTGTTCTCCCTTCTGTCTGTAGCTAAAATTAAGACTGTTTGCCCTTGTCTTTAAGGCTAAAGTCTCCCCAGGGGCTAGCCCAAGAGCTATCAGTCGAAAAAAAGACCACCACTATCAATCAATGCATACAAAGCCCCGATGTATCCTGTCTTCTAATCGACCCTTGGAACGGCGGAGCGGAGAGACTCAGGGCGCGGGCGCGTCCCGCATCTCCGCCCCTCACGATGACTCAGCCCACCGCTCACCGGACTGTCCACCACCCCGCGTCTTTGCGATCTCGGCCCTGTAGTTGAGGACGCAGCTGGTTCTCAACCGTTGACTTCTTCAAACGTCTGCCCACAGTCTTTTTCTATTGAATTCGACCTCGGAAAGTCTCAGGTAGGAAGATGGAACCCTCAAGGACATAATTATACCTTGCTAATTCGGCAATTGAGAGGCAGGATCCAGCGAGACGGAAAAAAATAAAATCCCTACCCCGCCATCCAGGAACAGACGCCCGATATCGACCATCCACGCCTCATCTGCCATTCCTTCAGGACAACGCGACTCCGTCAAAAATGGCAGACCCCGTCCGGCTCACCGTCCTCATCTCCGGCAGTGGAACCAACCTTCAGGCTGTCATTGACAAAACCAGCCAGGGTCAACTCTCCACCCAGATTGTCCGAGTCATCTCCAACCGCAAGGATGCTTTTGGCCTTGAGCGGGCTCGCAAGGCCAACATCCCCACACGATACCATAACCTCGTGAAATACAAGAAGCAACACCCTGCAACACCGGAGGGGATTCTGGCGGCGCGCGAGGAGTACGACGCTGAATTGGCCCGGCTGGTGCTCGCCGACAAGCCAGAGATGGTCGCTTGCCTGGGATTCATGCATGTGCTGTCACCGCGGTTCCTGGAGCCATTAGAAGAGGCCAAGATCAAGATCATCAACCTGCACCCCGCTCTGCCGGGTGCCTTCAATGGCGCGGTAAGTTCTCATTCTCTTCTGTTGAGCTTTTCTTTTAGGGTGTATGCGGTTGGCTTGTGTGGCTGCGAGCCGGGGGCTTAGACATGAATATATCTGACTCCCATCGAACAGAATGCTATCGAACGTGCCCATGCGGCTTGGCTGGAAGGGAAGATCGATAAGACGGGTGTCATGATGCACAAGGTGATCTCGGAGGTTGACATGGGCACACCCATTCTTGTGCGCGAGATTCCGTTCATCAAGGGTGAGGATGAGGATCTCCACAAGTTCGAGCAGAAGGTGCATACGATTGAATGGGGAGTGGTGATTGAGGGGGTACAGCTAACGATCCAGGAGATCCAGGATGAGAGGCAGCGGAGGTGATTTTCTTTGGATCTCGATAATTTACGTTACCATTGTGGTTAAGATACCAAGATACCAAATCTGAATTTTAAAATATTTACTCATTAGCTGCACCTTGTAGGACCAATTCAGTCTTACTTCGCTATCATTTGTGATATGTTTCTGCTGACTGCCCGTGGTATAGCTGAGCTGAGCCTGAGCCCAGACAACCTTACCTAAGGCAGTCCCGAGTCAAGCTTGCCAACTTCCAGAAATGGATGGATGCCTTAAACCCGGGTCCGGCGTGACTTCCTCGGCGATTAGCCCGCCCAGAGAAGTTTCCAACTTCTATTGAGTATCTTTTCCATGGGAACAAGAAACTCTGGATTCAGTCTATTTGCTCTATCGTTTCCGTATGTCTCAATTTGTCAACAGAGGGGCCGATCACTTGAATCATGCAACCAGACTATTACGGTTCGATCACCTCGAGCCAGCGGATGGCTACGGTATCCTGCTTGCTGATCGTCGTTGCTGCCGGCGTGCAGCCAGCCTTCCAAGTATCACCACGACGAGGATCCTATCCTCATTCTCCGGCTGTAGCCCGCACTTCAAAGTCTCGACTCATATTCTTGACGTGATTTATAATGTTGACCATATTGTCGATGGGTGGCACCTCACCAGGATCAACCGGCGACGCCCACTTCCTCTGTCCGTACAGGCTCCAAAACAGATGCCTGAAATTCGAATGTATCTGTGCAAGGGTTTTCAGAGGAAGGTGACAAACGGTACTGGTGTCGGTGACTGAGACCCTGGTCACTGTGATATCATGCTGCCTCAGCAAATAAGAAGGCTAGGACCATATTCACTGGGAAGTCTCCGAGATCTTCTCGGCTCTGATTTGATGGTCATGACATGGGAATTCTGACTGCTTCATCTAAGGGACTCCACTCTGCAATAAGTCTCCGGGCCTGCTGGGAAAGAAATCTGCCACCTCCTCCACCCGGTTCTAGATACCATCATAGTGGGCGGTGATCATGATTATCATGGGCTTGAGACCCCTGGCTGCATGATCCCAATGAGTCCAGGATGCGCAAGCCTGTTAGCTCTGAACTTAAGCTTGCCTGTGTCAGCAGGCTTGGGAAGCTAGATTGATTCTCACGCACAAGCAACCTGCATCCAAAAAATCACTCACCATGTTGTCTATGTGCATTAGTCCATGGGAGTGGGCAAGCGGAACCGCTCACATCCTTTTTCTCGTATCCTTATGTGATGATACCCCTCATTCGAAGCCTTAATCTGAGCTTCAGTTCTGCTGATAGGCTGGCCTCGTGGATCTAACGGCTGATTTGCATCGCAAGCGCCCAAAAGACAACTAGGCAATATACAGTGCTTGGTGCGTGTCTGTCCACGTACGCCATCAAGGAGAGCAATGAGAACGCATGACTACTGAGGAAGGATCATTAGTGCAGCTCATGAAGGGCGTTTGTTGGTCCCTATTAGGAAGGTCTGGGCAGTGGTTCCACCAGAACAATCATGATATGACGGCTAATCCAACGATGAATCGGCTTCTGACTCGACGAACTCCCCATAGCAGTCTTAAGTCTGTGGAGCTGAATCCCTGGTCTTGCCTGAATGCAAGGATACACCTAGAGCAAGTTTGTCTGGCAGGCACACTCAGTATGCAAATTTTGGGGCACCGACAACGTCTCCTGTAGACACTTGATAAAATCATTGAACAACCAGGATGAGTAATCCGAGGTAACTGTACAGTTTGTCCTTGAAGGCTTCGTTGGTACTAGACAGGATTCTAATTGAACCAGGATACACTCTATATGAAGCCTTTACGGTCAAGCCTCGATAGCCAGGTCTTCCTTTTCTTCCTGGAAGAAACATGGACTCCACTTCCGAAGCCGTTGGCTGGCATGGTAGCTAATGATGGTAGCCTGTGCGTCCGTACCATTGACTTATGGAATCTACCGGTGTCTTTTAGTGGGTATGCTTCCTGACTGATTGGCTCCTCGGGAAACTCGAATTTCCGTGGTGATGATCCCCGAGAATTTATCTACGACCCCCTTCCAGAGTTTCCAATCAATCTTTTCTTTTGAGGCCCATATGGTGGCCCGTCTCTTCAAGTTTAGGTCTATGACAATCATAATGTGTGGCACGCAATTTGGGTGAGCAACAGCACCCACCGGCCAAATCTGGGACGGTCATACTATTCATAACTATCGGTCACTCTAATCGTTGGGTTGCATCACGCGGACAGGGGCCAGAAGAAAATCATCCATCTCATGAAGGAAAGAGTCAAGAAAACAGCCTTGGTGGGCACATCCGTTCGGACTTCCATTTCCCCTTCATCCCCCAGGTTGGCTAGCCATTTCTCGGATTTTGCTAGCTGACCAATCCGCTGCCTGTATATTTGCCTGTCCACTCTCCCGAGGGTCTGATTGACCCATGGGGATAGGTCTAATCGACGATAGTGTTATTGCCTGGAGGACCGGTGGCGTTAGTCAGTGGTCTCACGTCAAAATCTAGGTTAGCTGCTCCCTGCCCCCAGCAGCGGAATGACTAGTCTTCATTGTTTGGCAGAAAAGGGAAAGGGGGTGGGAAGAGAGAAGATTAAAGAAAATTAAGAGTGAAGAAACACTATGAAGAGCGCAGTGCCATTGGATCGGTGCTGTGACCTGCTTCACTCGCGGTGGAGGAGGTCGGTCCTGGCTACCCTGATACGAGTACGACTAACAATTCCAGTCCACATGGGTGAACCCACACTCAGCTTGGCTAATTTGAGCTGCATGCTTGAGTGTATCTGATTCCTTCGTGAGAACTACCACTTCCTTCACCGACGACTTATGATGGATATTAGCATGCGACCGACGACACCCAGAGGCAAGCCTGTCACCTTGTTACCGCATACGCCAGTACCCATACGAGGCAAGAGAATTTGGAACCAACTGCAAAAATAAAGCGAACAAACGGGAGAGGCAAAAAAATTCTGGACACGAATAAAACCCTGCTTGCGCATGACATGCGATATTCTTACTCAGTACATCGTATGGTATGAGATCAACCCGATTTAGGGCTTGTGTGGATCTCAGTGACACGACAGGCTGTGCTCTACGACCAGGTTGGACAAGGCCGTCATATCCGCCCACGCTGGGCTACTCTGGAATTGTCGTACTAGCCTAGCATTTATTTGGTTCGACCCAGTCATCAGCACCGCACACTTCAGCTGTCAAACTCAAACCGTCTTATGTGTCGATCAGGAACCTCCGAGAAACCCGAAATCACTTTTGCCCCCCTTGTCCCCGGCAGTAATTCCGCGGCATTGTTCCCTTGCTTACGACGCCAAATTGGATACCTCGTTGCAGCATTCCAGCCATTCTTCAAAATTCTTGACACCCCTTATCTTCTTTGTGGTCGGGTCGGGACTATAGGTCCACGCTTGCTCAAATTGCTCACTTTGTGGGGAAGCTTAATAACGGATGGCGACCCTGTTGGCTATATTATCGGCTGTTATGAACGGCTACCTCCAGCTTTCCAATGATGTATGAGGAGCCCCAGGTTGGCTTAGAGCTTTTCCGGGCTCACGGACGAACTTCTCGGCAAATATCTCCCAAGAGTGTGTTTCAGATTTGCCGAGGCGATTCGGGGAGTGTAAAAGTGGACCTCCAGCGGAGACGTCCGTTGGAATGGTACGGCGTTAGCGGTAGTTGGTCCATCGAAAAAGGTTTGGCTGCCTCCACTGCCATTTAGTCGTCTACCTTGGAGAGAACGTGCTCTTTATCCAGCTTGCTTGGTTTATTCAGTGTTGTGCAAGATAATGCTCGACGGCTGGACGCTGGTGTCGTCGTTCCTCGGCTTGCAATCCTGGCTGCAGAATCCTGATACTTTATGTTAGGTACTTTATGGCTTTTCGATCCAGACCTTCCCCAGCTCGGCACAGATTAATGGCTCTGGACAATAGCGAGGATTAGAGCCGTGATGACGTTGCCACAACATTTCTTGCAGCTACCTGATACCTTCGCTATCGTGATGTTCTACCCCCTTTCTCTGGGGGGTGAGGCTGACCGTTCAAATCTTCAAATCCTCCCAAGGAGCTGAACAAGATCCACTCACACCAATTCGCGCGTGGCTCTTGGGTGGTCATAGTCCACGGTCTCTCGAGACGCGGCTAAATTGAGATGAGTTAGGGCTAGCTGGAACATCATCCGGCCGTATCTCGTCCGAGTCAAACCGTGGTCCCTGTTACTTCTGCTTCTCGGATTTCCAGGGCACAGTCTACGGAGCACCCTACAGTCTCATGATGTGACAGTCTACGATGCACTGGGGACCCTCTTGAGAACGCCGTGACTGCCGGTGGGGATCTGCAATCTCCTGGAGGATAATCATATCCATGGTTATTCCTAAAATGGTCCCCGAGAGGAAAGGTCTCGGTCTCCATCCTTGCCGTAGCGGGAAATCGGATCGTAATAGACAATGAACAATGACCTATCGGGACTTTTGAAGGATCATCCGATGGAAACTGAGACTGGGAGTCCATCTGGGAGAAGCTCAGTCCGAGATTTTTAAAACCAGAACACCTGCCGTCGACTGGCCACAAGAGATAGGAGTGACGATCATTGTCCGATCTAGAATGGCCCACTCCCCGGCTAGGCTATCGAAAGGAGGAGAGGCACGCTGCAACAGACTCGAGTCAGCCCTTTCACCCCATGAGTAAGTAGCCTAATACTTCAATTTAACATCCTCGGAGATCGGAGATGTTGAGTGAGATAGAATAAGGTGCGGTCCAGGGAGTTCTAGCGCCGGAGAGCCAGCAGAAACAAGTAAAGCTGACTGGAATGTTCCCATCGTCAGGGGACTGTCTCAAAGTCTATCTGATTTAGTGTGACAGTCTTTGGCAGGTCTGACTGGGGCCCGGTAGATTCGGGTTGTCCTTGTCATCATCATCTCCGTCCCTTTTCGGTTTTTTTTTGTTTGATTCTGGTTCTATTCGTCTCGATAGCTTAAGCTGGAAGATGAGCTCTGGTGGTGGTGGTTGGTGGTGAGCGGCTCTTTTTGAGTAATTTTTGGATTTTGGATTTTGGATTTTTTTTATTAATCCCTCCCCCCTTGTTATAGAGAGAGAGAGAGAGAGAGAGAGAAGAATACAAAAGAAGCAGTAGAAGAAGCTTCAACCAAGTTCCGTCCGACAGAGGCAGAGAGAAGGACCTCCAGGCTGCCAGTGGGCTAGACACTAGACAGGCAACTTACCCCATCCGGCCGTTCCCTCCATTCAACCCATCCATCCATCCCTCCATCCCATCCCATCCCATCCCATCCCATCCCATCTGCTCTCCGCTTCCCGACTCTCACTCACACTCACACTCTTGTCTCTCGTTCTCAAGTGGCATCCATCCATTCATCATCTGGACTCTCATTCCCTCTCTTTCTCTCCCCTCTATTGTGCTGTATATTCTTCCTTGTTATTCGATCGTGTGCTCTATATACCTTGTTAATCCTTACGAGCACCTTGATTGATTCGTTCACCTCTTTCTCCTGTCGCTTTCCCCCGCTCCGGCCCTCCGCTGCTGAATCTCTCGGTTCCGCCAGCCACCAACCAAGAAAACAATCGACTTAGGCTTCTGATCGAATTATCAACGGCTATGCGGATCGATTATACTCGCTATATCCGTCCATAGGCTTGGAGCTGAGCTTGTACAGCTAATGCCAGCTCCAGTGACGTCGACCTGTTTGTCTACTTCGATGCTAAGACCGACATGGCCTCATCATACCCCCCCTCTCAGACCACCATGACGGGCTATATTCCTGGGTCTGTCTCGTTCGCAGAGGCCCAGTCGCATCACCAGCATAATCCCCTCGCGGCCTATTCAATCCTGGGCACCAACCACTACCCAGAGAGCGTCGCATATTGGCATAATCCCGCAGCGCAACCTCAACCGCCGCTTCCCGCCGCTTCCTATCCGTCGGCTCCCCCGAAACCGCAGTCATTGATGCAACCCACCCCCGATCCGAAGAAGCACAAGCGTACCCGCAGCGGCTGTTTTACTTGTCGATCCCGCCGTATAAAGTGCGATGAAACTCGCCCTATCTGTGACAGATGTCGGAAAGGAAACCGTGACTGTGTCTATCCTTCTACCAACACTCCGGGCGCGTCCAAGTCTGCCAGCGCCCGCGGCACCTCCAAGGCGCGCAGCAGCCAAGCTCGCGCAGCAGAGGGATCGACCAGTCCCCGGGAATTGGAGGACGTGCGTGCATTAGAGATCATAGCAGACGAAGAGGAGGAAGATGCGGATAGCGTGGGGTCCAGTGCGCATCTGTCTCCCACATTAACTCAAACCCCGGCGGTAGCAGCGCGACCCAAAGCCAATGTGTCCAAGAAACCAAATGCTCAGCCGTTAAGGCGCCGGAAAGGGAACTCCTCCGTTGCCTTGGACACCACACCCTTGCGTACCGAGACTAGCGCATCCCCTTCTCCCTCTACGGAGACCTCTTCGCACGTCGAGACTCTCAGCGCCCGGTCGGCCAGTCTGGGGGTTTATCCATTGGAGTCAGCAACCGGTCTGTTGGCTCTTGCTCATATCCCCGATGACTTGCGTTTCTACCTTCGCTACCACTGCGACTTTATCACATATCGACATTATTTCCTCCGGCCATCTAATGATATCTTTGTCCGACATTCTATAATCGAGTTGGCGTTGCAGTACGAACCACTTCTGTACGCCGTTGTCGGATTCGCGGCGTACCATCATTGCGTGCAGACTGGGACCGGTCGACTTTATTCGTTTCTGAAATACTATAATACTGCCTTGAAGCTTTTACGAAAATCCCTCGGCTCAGGTGAGCCGCACAATGAGGCCACGTTAGCCACCGTCCTAGTGCTCACTACCTTCGAGGTATGGCTCGTATTTGTCATAATCATTCCCTCACGGTCTGTCATGCTGATCCTATCTTTAGGAATTTATCGGAGACTGGGTCAACTTAATTGACCATCACCAGGCGGCCCATGCCTTGATGCGAGAACTCTTGACACCTGGTTCAATCAACACGAACGAGCTCCACCAACATATTTTTCTTTGGTATGCGCGCTTTGACGTAGTGGCGGGAATCCTGGCGGGTAACGAAGCGGTTTTGAGCCGGGAATGGTATGTTGCGAAAGAGGAATATGACGCTCAGCAGGCGGCAAATGACCCAGGCAATGTGGACAAGCAACTAGCTTGGGCCATGTCAATCAATCGTCGATTTGGACTAGAGATGGCCTCCTTGTATGCCAAACTGTCACGTGGCATGATCCCAATTGACGAGTTCATTGTGCAAAATGAGCTACTAGGACAGACTCTGGAGCGAATGAGGAGCATTCTGGTCCAATTTCAAGATTCCGAGTACACGGTTCGGGATTATCCTCATCGTGTACCATTGACTGAGGACGATGTTGTGGATCCATATGAGCCGGGCGGCATGCATTATGGCCCTCTGTGGGAGGTCAACGTCGTGTGGATTGATTACTTGTCCACCAAGACCATGTTCAAATATCAGTCGTTTCTGGCCCTACGTCAAACGTCAATCACCGAATTGGAGGAACTCTCCTTGGAACAGTGTCGACTAATGGAGTCAGTCGATCGTTGGCCAGGCAAGGAGAACGGTGCCATTATGGCGTTCAAAAACAGCATTGGCATGGCGGCTATGTTCCTCCCCAAGCAGGAGAAATATATCATGTGGGCGCGGCGGAAGTTCGCCTCGCTGGAACAACAGGGGTGAGTGATCTCTAGGGGTGGGATATTGATACGGTGCTGACGCAATTTTAGCTATGTTGTGGCAGCCCGATTCCGATCAGCAATGGCGGCAATCTGGCAACTGCCGGAAATTGACCGCTGGTGGCTTCCCAATGACGAGAATTATCCAGACCTTATTCGCGAGGTCCGCGCGATGACTGAAGAGCGCATCACGCATCCTCGCGATCACTTCCGGGAGGATGTGCGCGACATGAAAGCGTTGTTCTGGAATATCAGCCTAGATGATACGGAGAGTGATAATAGTCCGGTTTCAGTTCCCCATGCGGCAGATGCACGGCCCACATGAATCGATGCTAGTCCAATATAACGCTATATCACGATCATAATATAGATCGGCTCGGGATACTAAATAAGGCGGGGAAGGTCGAGCGACTGAGGACGTGATTGAGCGAACAGCGCGAGATGTGTCTAGCCCTCCTCGATTTCGACCCCATCTCATAACGACCATTGCGTGGGCTGATTGATCGACCTTCTGGGCTGGAATACCTATGTCATCCGACCCACGTCCTGCCCCCCTGCCTCGTCTCGACTTATATATAATTTTGCTTCTTGGATACCCAGCTTTGTACACGAGGCCGGGGAGGGGGGCTGATAGTGGGGATGTGCGTGCCTGTTCGTGGAGGTGAAGCTGAAACCGACCGGTGCGGACTTGCAGACCCCACGGCGGTCAATGTATATACTAGATGTGATAGTACATGTGGGGTGTGTGCTTTGCTCTGCTCAGGCGGCAATGTTTCTGCTGATTAAGGCATGTCATGCCATACATCACACTCAGTTGGTGATATGTAAATATTTCTTGGCGGAGGATGAGTGATGCACACGAGGTCTGCACGGTGTATCTAACATTCGTATATCTGTACATGTGCACATGTGGTAAATCTTACCTTCTGGCGAGAGAAATTACTAGTGTGAATAGTCCTATGGTCACTTGCCCAAGTTCGCCCTTTGATGTCGAGATGAGAGCACGATACTATGGCAAAGAGGAGGCTAATGTTGCTTTTGCTTGGGTTATGAGCTAGATACATGTAATATATGACGCAAGGTCTTACGTAGTTAGTCATAGAAACAGGCCGGGTGGCGCAATGGTAGCGCGTTTGTTTTCGGCACAAAAGGTTGCGCGTTCGAGTCGCGTCCCGGTCGAATTTTTTTGTCATTTCTTTTTCCGTGGGCACTGCATCCACGAGTACTCTTGGAGTCTTCTTCCTCTCTCTCTCTCTTATGTGTATGGCCTTTTCAGTTTGATTATTTTGTCGATATCTGTCTATGCGGTCTTCCTTCCTCCTCAAGCCTTTTTTAATTGAGCCATACCAGGCTTCTTCCTCCATTGTCGGTTTGCAATGACACCAATTGCCAATTGCAATTGCTAACTGTCAATCTAGCGATTGTCCAAGCTGGAAGGAGCACTGCAATCTAGCTGGCTAACCGGAAACGGCAAGTAGGAAGCGGGCGTTCTTTAGCCGTCGATCCTCTTATCGTTTGCTGCTTTGCCTCCCGAGTCCCAACTTACTGATTATTCAATCTTCAATCACAGGTCACCTTCGTATCATTCACTCACTCATCCCCCCTAACACAATGCAACACGGGAGTCAATGGTCTCGCAGCTCGGACCAATTACGCAGATCGCCGATCGCCCTGTGATCCGAGGGCGGCTGTCAGACATCCAGGGCTATTTTGGAAGGGGTTTCAGCCCAGCAAGCCCGAGTCAGTACTGACTAGTCACTCCAGATCCGGGGAAAACCAGGGACTGCCACCGACAGGACAGGGTCCAGTCCCTGAATAATAATAGCGAGCAGCTGGCCATCCACTTACTTTCCACTGCCCTCCTTCCAGGTCCCTTCCTTCTTGGTGGTCACTGGTTACATCTCATTCTTTCTGCCCATCTGGCATCTTTCCACCCCCCATAATAATGCCAATACCAATGCCAACCCCCCCTCGCTGGATGTTCCATAAATACGACTCTTGGCTGGTCGTGCCAATGCCTCCCTTGGCACCCTTGGCGTCTCAGTCCGTCCAACAATCCACCCCCCCCCCCTGAGTCGAGCAAACCTGCTTTTTCTTCCCTGATGGTTGCCTACTGCTGCTGCTGCTGCTGTTGTTGTTGCCGCTGTTGCTGCTGTCGTCCGTCCCTTTCCTACTCTCTGAACATTCCTCCACATTCACCCCGAGGCGACATACACACGCCACGCCCACCATGCGTGCCCTATCGCGCTACCTTCACGAGCTTCCAATTTGGCTGTGTCTGGCCAGTAGCCTAGCTCAGGCTAATCTTAACATCCAAGTCAACGATGCTGGTAGGTGCCCCGAACCCTCAATGAACCGCAATTGTTCCGCTCATCCCGCGATGCTCTGTAGACTCCCTCGCGACTGCCGGCACGGCCATCGCCGACCCCATGATGACCTTCTACCAACAAAATCAAACCGAAGGCATCCCCGGAAAGCTCACCGACACCTGGTACGTTGCCGGCAGCATGTTCATGACCCTCATCCAATTCTGGCAGGCGTCGGGTGTCGATACCTACAACTCGGTCGTCTCGCATGACTTGATGTTCCAGGCCGGCGAGAACTACGACTTCTTCTCCGCCAATTACAGTCAGTGGCTGGTATGGTCCTCACTTTCCGGTATGGTGGTTCCCTTGGGCAGAGCGGGACTAAATAAATATCAACACAGGGTAACGATGATCAAATGTTCTGGGGTTTGGCCGCGATCACTGCTTCCGAGGCTGGCCTACCCGAGCGTGATGGCAAACCGTCGTGGACCTCGCTCGCACGCGCCGTGTTCAACATGCAGGTCAATCGCTGGGATAACGAGACCTGCAACGGAGGCATGCGGTGGCAGGTCTGGCCGTACCAGGCGGGGTACACCATGAAGAACGCCATCTCGAACGGAGGCCTGTTCGAGCTGTCGGCCCGACTGGCCCGCTTCACCAAGAATGAAACGTACGCTGAATGGGCGGAGAAGATCTGGGACTGGTCCTCGACGACCCCACTGCTGAACACCAACCTTACGATCTGGAACATTGCCGATTCGACGTCCAATGAGGCCAACTGCAAAGACGCGGGTAACAACCAGTGGACTTACAACTACGGGACGTATCTATCGGGAGCGGCCTTCATGTACAACTACGTACGTACTGTGCGGGCGGCAAGTTGAGAGATTTTGCTAATATGTGTGTCAGACTAATGGAAGCGCTGTATGGGAGGAGCGCGTCAGCCGCCTGCTCGATTCAACCTTTGCGAAGTTCTTCCCGACCCAGTTTAGCAGCACCAATTACGGCAACGGTTCGGTTCTTTCGGAGGTGGCGTGCGAACCGATCTTATCGTGCGATCGCAACCAGCTCTGCTTCAAGGGTTACGTCGCCATGTGGTTGGCGTTCACGGCGATCCTGGTGCCGTCCAAGAGGGATCTTATTGCCCCCAAGCTCGCAGGGTCCGTCGAGGCCATCGGCTTGCAGTGCTCAGGTACGGCTGATGGGATGAGCAACTTGTGCGGCGTGCGCTGGTACCAGCCCTCGTGGGACGGCTCGCTGGGACTTGAAGTCCAGATGAGTGCGCTGGGCGGCGTCACGTCCCAGCTGATGCTGCTGGCCAGTCAATCGCCGCAGACGATCGACACCAATCCCAATGCCACAGAGCACCACATTGACACGAGCGCCGACGAGAAGAACCCGTCAGAATCGAAGCCCATCACGACGGCAGATCGCGCAGGCGCGTGGATTCTGACGATCATGTTGGGAAGTGGTGCGATTGGATGTGTGGGTTGGCTAATCAAGACACAATAGTCTTTCTTTTTGTTGGGTTTGTTTCCAAGGAGTTACTGTTTCCGATTGGGTGTTCTGTATACCACATTGTTTTGTGTCTCTGTTTCTTTGCCAGCATATTCTTCCAAGATCCCCCCTATAGAAGCCAATCGAGTTGTATAGTCCGAGTCTTTACACGTGATGATCATGATGGTGGTGGTGTTTCTCCATTTCCACCGGCCACTTCTCCAAACTCTCATACCACTGCAACCCCGAAGCCCAGAGAAACGCCCACGACCCCCAGAAGGTCGCCAGACACGCCTGATACTGCATCCCCACCAGCCCGAACACGCCGCACAGGGTGAAGCCAATTCCGCCCACCAGATTCCAGACCCCGATATGCCACCCCAGCACCCGCCACGCGGGCCGATCCCACCGCTCCTGCGTCTCGAGCGTGAACAGCCCGCCGCTGACGACGAAGCACACCCCGCCCACGACCTGGGGCACCCAGTACACCCCGTCCGTCAGGGGGAGGCTCATGTGCCCGAGGATGCCAGGGAGGCCGGTGAAGCCCGCGATCCAGAAGATGGTGGCGCCGACGAGCTGGGCGAGGGAGGCCAGGAAGCCGAGGTCGTGGAGGTAGTGGTTGATCTTTTTGGAAGTGCGGGAGGCGGATGTATTGGTGGTGGTAGCAGCAGCTCCCGCAGAAGAACCGGCCAGGGCCGTGGCAGTAGCGGCCTTCTTCCTGCCCGACGACGACGATGACGATAACAGCCCCTTCCGATTCGAATGATGACATGTACAGGTTTCCGTACTGGGGCGGAGGACGAGATTGCCAATCGCTTTAGTCGTATCTGATCCTCGTGATGGCGGTGGGGGCGGGGACGGGGGCTGTCCTTGCTGAGCAGTACCCCCGGTACCCCCAGTACCCCCGTCACTCTGCTCCTTCCCCATCCCCTTCTCCCCCAACCCTACCGACACCCCGGGCCCGGCTCCGTGCCCCAAAGGGTCCGCAGGGTCCGCAGGGGAAACAGCAACATCCCACCCCCAACACGACCCCATCCCCAACTCCCCATGGCCATGGTCATGGCCATGGTCATGGTCATGGTCATGGTCATGATCCCCAGGCTGACCAGAACCCCAAGCCTCAACCACCAGCCCCCAACTCCCCACCTCGAACACCGCCGCCCCCACGAACGCCGTCCACCCGCCGCCCGCGCCCTCCTCCCCCTGGAACACTGTACCGGGATCCTGCAGCGGCAACCACACGAAGAACGCGTTGACGATCCAGATGGCGGAGCCGAGCGTGAAGGTGACGGCGATGAGGTACGAGAGGTCCCAGTAGGGGAAGGTGGTGAGCATGCTTTTGAGGGTTGCGAGGATGATGCGCGGGTGGGTGGTGGGGGGTTGCGGTGTTGTGATCACGGGCACGGGAAAGTGGTGATGCTTTGGGGGCTCGGCGTCGTGGGCTTGAGGAGGGGGGCTGGTGGGAGTGCCGCTGGTACTGGCGGTGCTACTGGTGGTGGTGGAGATGCGGAGGGCGTGGCGGCCTTTGCGCGTGTCGCGGGAGCGCCAGAGCCGGTAGATTTGGGGGTGGGTTGGGCTGGTTGAGGACAAGGATGAAGAGGAGGAAGAGGTGGTGGTTCGGTACGCGGCATGAGTTGGGTTGAGAAAGGGGATTGCGCCGGTGACGTGGGTGAGGTGGAGGTGGAGATGATGATGATGATCGCCATGGCCATTGGGGTGGTGATGGTGCTGATGGAGGAATAAATGCTCCGGCCCAAAAACGTCCCGACGGTGCATGGTGAATTCTTTCGATTCGGACAACTCAGGACAAAAGAAACAATCACAAAGGATAGGGAGAAGAAAACAAAACAGGGTTCAAGGTTGGCTGTCGTCAACAAACTGCACTACCAAGCATTAGTTCCGTCCTAGTAGTTAATTTCGTGCAATGGCCTGATTGGCCCCCCCGGTCCTGATAACAGTCACAGTCAAGTAACATAAGAGATGCATTATTCGCGGTATTCAAAGTCTTAACTCCTACCCACACAGACAGGGTCCGTTACCCTCCAGATATGCATGTGTGTGAAGCAATCAATAATCCTCCCCATCCCAAAGCATGTATAGATCCAGCCGGTAGTATAAATCCAATTCTCCCGTCTCCAGAATGCCGACGAGATCCCCACTTCAATCGCGGGCCCAAAGACTCTCACTGATGCGATTGCAAGTCCTTCACCACATTGTACAGCTCGTTTGCCAATTCCTCGCTTCCCGTCTACACACTCCATTAGCACATGCTTCCCTTTGGTCAATTCGTGGAAGGATACTCACCCGCAACAGAAGCGGAACCGATCGGCCCTCCTCCAGACTGGCAAGGTGAATCTGCTTCGACTTGGGCGGCTGGCCCTTTGCGTCGCCGACCGTCATACCCTTGAAGATGGGCGTGTTCAGCATCACCCGCAACACGCCGTCGGCACGCATGATCATCCGGGCCGCTTTCTTATCTTCCACCCCGTCCGTCAGCCGTACGTTGACTTTGAATGTGCCAATGCCGCGCTCCTTCCACTCCTTGTTGCTGAATTGGAACAGTTTCGCTTTGCACGAGAAGTACGTCTTTTCATTCTCCTCGCCGGTTTCGACTAGACAAACGTTAACCCAGGGACCTCCCACTCCAGGGTTTGAACTTACTGGGTCGCTCAAAGAACCGCTCGTCCGTCTTGTCCTGCTCGAACTCGGCAGGCCCAGCATCGGCCTCCTCTGCTTCTCCTTCCTTCTCATCATCTTCCGGCTGACCAAAAGCGCTAGGCTTCGAGCTGCCTAGCACACTGGGCGCCGCCGGAGAAGCGAAACTCGTAAGCGCACTCTTAGGCGCTGCGGATCCAAAGCCACCACTGAATCCCGCGAAACCAGATCCCAGGGAAGCGAAGCCGGACCCACCGGCTGCAGATGCAAACCCGGTAGCAGCGGGCTTGCTCGAGTCTGAAGGCGTCGACGATTTGAAGATAGAGGAGGAAGTCGAACTACCCAAGGTGCCGAAAGGCGATTGTTCCGACTTGGCGAACGCCGCCATGCTAGACGCCGCAAAGGCCAAAGATGATTTGACTTCGCTGGGGTCGGAGGACTCTTGCTTGCTTGCACCCAAGACCCCGAAAGGTGATACGGCCGAAGTGTTAGCAAATCCGCTAGAGATTGAGGCCTGCAGACGGATTAGTGGATGTAAAAGGAACACAACCTTTCATGAAACACCTACTTTCTCCCGCTCCTGTGAATCATCCCGATGTCTTTTCTTCTCAGGTTCTCCCTCTGCAGCCGACTTCTCCGTCGCAACCTCCTTCTCGGTAGTGGACTGATCGACGGGTTCCGTGGTTTCCGCCGGCTTGGCCTCGTCCTTATCCAGCTGGTCGCGACTCCGCTTCTTCTTCGGACTCAGGATCTTGCGTGAGAGGTCCTCCGTGGACTGCGATGGCGCGTCGACGGTGACGACATTGCTCTCCTCCTCCCCCTCCCCCTCCTCTGTATTCGAGTCGCGCGATCTCTTTCGTCGATGTCCCGAGTCCTCATCCATCTTCTCAGGTTGATCCTCATCGAAAGACCGTTTCCGGCCTCGGCTGCTAGCTCGACTGGTCTCCCCCTCCTGTGGGCCGGCGTCGTCGTCGGCCTTGGATACTGAGGTGATGGATGTTTCCTTGAGCTTGTTGCGAACGGGGCGCTCTCCGCCGTCGTTGTCCGATGCTTGGGAGTCGTCCGCGACTGAAGAGGAGAGATTAGTGGTCGTTCGCGGGCGGGTACTATATTTGAACCAGCTAGAACCTACCCTGAGCGGATATCGAGGGCTGGGGAACTTCCTCTACTACACGCGAAAAGAAATCTCTTGTCAGGATAAACACACGATATGGAAACCAAGGTCGAATATGCTTGGAGTATGTACCTTGTGCCCCACTAGCATGCTGCTGCTCCGGCGCCATCTTCGATCGAGGTAGAAAATCCCGTGTTTAAATTGTAGCAAGCGCGCGGGGAGTTGACACAACCTCAGCGTGTGTGTGTGTGTGATCGGATACTTGGATTAGGACGATTGGCGGGTGGTGACGTGGTGGACAGAAACCGGACCGTAAACAAACGCAGATTCTGTACTGTCTGAGATACAAGCAAAATCGACGTTAGCTTCCAGCAAAGCGAACAAATTAAATTAAGCTGAAGCACGCCGGGGCCAGCAAAACCCAAATTCGATCGGCCTAGGAGAAGGGCCGAGGCTTATCTGGGTCTGCTTGCGGGAAAGAGACGACTGGCTCTCTGCCCGCAGCATTTCTGGGCTGCGGGTGTAGGTAGGAAGGAATGGAGGGGAAACTCCTGATGTGATCGTCGCTCTCCATAGGCGGGGGAAGAGCCACCAACGACTTACCTAAAAATCGAACCTTCGAACCTCGTAGGGGGAGTGTTAAGGGGGGTTCTGGGTTTGCGCGGAGGCTGTTGAGGGTGGATTAGACGTCAGAGCCGGCTCACGATCGCCCGAAAGCTGCTCGTTCCGTGGATAGAGAGTTAAGTGTGTTGAAGGATCCTGGGCGAGACGGGGCTGAGGAGCTACCGGCAATGATGGTAGCTGAGTTCAGTTGAGACTGAAACGAACACCCAGGGGGGTAAAGTATAGAAAGAGAGAGAAGAAGAGAGCGACAGCCAGCGGTGTCGAGGGCGAGCAAGCAAGCAAGCGAGGTGCGAGCGGGTGAGTTGTTGTTGGAGGTCAAGTTGGAAGATGAGATGGCCCGGGCTGTTGTTGTGTTGGCGCCCTCCCCGGTTCCCGTCCGTCCCCATTGACTTCCCTCCCGTCACCGCTCGCTTCCCCTCTACTACTAAGTTATCATCAAGACTATTGGGATTAATGTCCCATTCGCAAAATGACAGATTGGCTGCAAACATTTTTCAGATAGAAAACGCTACTATGGAACAGAAAAACACCAGAGCAGTCCGTTCAATGGTCGGCCTCGACTGGAAACGACAACACAACCCCCCCCGGACATCCACCTCCCTCTTCCTCTATGCCTAGCTTAGCTATAGTTCCTCCCTTGCTCAGCACCACACTCCCACCACCCCACCCAGTTTGAAGCCCGCATGCGCCCTCTCAACTGATAAAGCAGAGACATCCGATAGCCACATAGAACACAAACAATGGATAAACCGCAATCCCGACTCGGTTGCGCACCACTCCCGATCCGCCTAGGATACTCACGCCCGCCGCCAACGACCACGCCACCAGCACCAAGTAGACCGGTATGCGCGCAATGGTCGGCAGACCCAGCGCACTGAGCAGAGCCGCGATGACCAACGGGAACAATGTGTATCCAATGATACAGACCGACTGGAAGAAGGAGCTAGATCGACGGAAAACCCCCCCCTGTTAGCACATGATACCCAAGAGGAAACAGAAAAACTCACATATTCCCACCCAGCAACTTAATCTGCAACGTCACCACCGCCTCACCGATCCACACAATCGAGAACACCCCGGAGAACACCAAAGACGACTGCTCTCCCTTGGCGCGCATCGACAGAAACATACTCAGCAGCAGGCAGAAAATCAGAGGTCCCCTAACCATCCAATTAAAGAATGTTAGTATCGTAGTCAAAAACCACTCCCAGCCTTCCCGTAGCGCAAGGGGATAACCACAGAGAAAAAAAAAATGGCGTACCAAAGATCCCAATCCCTCAACCCTTCACTCATACCCCCCTGCAACACGACATCAGCATCCGGCCACCTGCCCACCAGATTGCGAACGCCGCCGCCAAAGCCACTGGCTTCACCCCGTTCCGCCGCCGCCAACCCGCCTCCACCCCGCTGCAACATGCCTCCGATCAGGTACTTGGGCCACAGCACCTGCCGCATCTTCTCCCACACGGCACGCAGGTCCCGCGAGAGGGTCTCCCACACAGTCTCATCGATGGTACTCTGGGTTGCGCGACGGTCCTCGCCGGGAATTGATGAAGTGAGGTAATTCCCCGCGAAGTTGCTGCGGCCACCGCCGCCGCCGCCGCCGCCGCGTGAGGTGCTAGATGCTTCGCCTTGGATGTTGCCGCGGAGCGGGGTCCGGTCGGTAGTATCATGGAGGGGATCATCGGCTTCGATTGCTAATGCTTGCAAAAATGCGCGTTGCGCGAAAGGATCACGCGCGCGCGCTGGGAGTTAGCTGTTGAATGCCCCTACCAAGGACGTCCCCGGACCACCGTGTTTGATGCAAACTCACCCTCGTCGGACTCGATCATGTCATCATCCAGAATGGATTCATCGTCGTGGAGATCCCCGTGGGAGTAGAGGGGTTGTTGTGCGCTGGCCATGGCTGGCAAAGTAGGGGGGTAGTGGTATATCGTGAGCTACAAACAACGGGGGGTGGGCTCGTTATAGGCTCCGAGAGGGAAAGCTCAGGAACCGAATCCGAGGACAATAGAGGGAGAAAGAGTAGGATAGTCACTGCAATCACTGCACGTTCGCAAAGTTACCGGTGGATCACCTGGACAGTCCGGCTGTACCCAGAGAGAAAAGAGATGGCGAGCAGGAACAAGAGTATAGCTCGGATTGAGTGAAATGGGAATGGAATGATCGATTGCTCTTCGGGCCGGTTGTTGTGACGGACGGAGGAGAGGCTAGAGTGGCATTCATTCCATTACGTACGCACTCCACGGGCTGAAAGCGGCAGGCGGAAACCCTTGGAGGTCCCGTCCGATGCGATGGTCTCGCTATCAGTCTATCAATCTATCAATCTATGCAATAAAATAATTCTCCGATGGACAAGACTGATCATCGTGATGTAGAAATAGACTCTGGTACTTTCATTTACACCGAACAACTGCCTCCTGTATACCACCGATCATCTATACAGAAGAGAAAAAAGCATGTTGTTGTACAAACAAACAAGACCTATATACCAACGCCCTGGAAATGCTATAGATGACAAAAGTACATGTTGGGAGAGGTGATGATGGTTCTATACAGTGCCGAGACTAATCCGCCTTCGCATCGGCTACCTCTGTCTTTTCTTCCACCTCCTCCTGCGGCTTCTCCTGCTTCTTCTGCTTCTCCTGCTGCTCCTGCTTCTCCAGCTGCTTCTCCAGCTTCTGGTCAAACGCTTCGACCTGGCTGGCAGTCGCATCCACGCGAATATCGCGAATGTGCCTGTTGATCCGGGCATGGGAGTATTTCTTGAGCATGCTTCGCTTCTCCTGCAGATCCGCAAGGAGTTCTTTACTCAAGAAGTTCTTGTTTCTGTGCCGCTGCACCAGCTCGTCAATCACTCGGCCTGTCTCGTTCATCGCCTGGGCAATCTTCGAGCCATAGAGCCCGAAGGTCGAGTCGCGGTTGTGAGGCGGAGGGAGGTCCGCCGTATCATATTCCTCCGTCTTCGGGAGGTACGGTAACGTGGCTTCGTCCAATTTCACGAGGTGAGGGAAGAGTTTCTTGACGGCGTGCAGCTGCAACCCCACGTACAAGCTCCGGCCCTTGTCCTGGAAGTTGCTCGCCCGAGCCTTCCAGGCACCCTCCAAGCCGAGCAACGACAGCAGAAGCTGGGGGTTCTCCTTCAGGGACTGGACGAGGTCGAGGTAGCCCACCAGAGCACGCGGCTCCGGAAGCACGAGCGCGCCCTCCATGATATCGAGCATCTCGTCGGCCAGTCGCAAGATGTTTCCATTACGAGTGTCGCGCCGGCAGACACTCATCGCAATGTGGAAGGTTTTGGGATCGGTGATCCCAGCGGGCACCATCTGGTCGCGGATCACCGCGATGGCTTCCCGGGTCGATCGGCTGTAGCGGAGAAGACGCAGATATTGGTGAATCGCCGCCGCGTCAGGCTTGATCAGGTCCGCGCGACCCTCGCGCGTTAGGTATTCCCAGTACTGTTTGCCAGGTCGCATTCCTTGCACCATGGTTAAGCAGGCCTCCAGCACCACGTCAATCTCTCGGTTACCGAGGGTAATCAGGGCTGGGGCTGAAGAGCCGTTGGCATCGCTGACAGGATCGAACAAGTGGTCGAAGTTCTCCTGCTCCTGCTCCTGCTCCTCCTCCTCCACGATTTCCGATTCCGATTCCTTGGTAGCCTCGGTTTCGATCGGCTCGTTGTTGTGGTTCACAAAGGGCAAATAGTCGGCATTTGGCCCGTCACGACGCTTCCCATGCCGCTTGTTGGCCCACTTGTCTTCGTATTCCTTCTCCGGCGAGGGCTTGTTGGCGAAAATGGGCAGTCCCGCCGTCTGGTTGTACAGAGCCAGCACCTCCCAGCAATTGTAGTCGCTGAATGCATTCAAGAGCAGCTCAGCCATCGAATGGACCAGGTGGTTATCGAGCTGCAGCTGACCTTTCTTCCAGCGGTAAACAACATCAGCCCAAACCCGCTTGCCTTCAGTGATGGCCGTCTTCCTCTTCTCGCAGTGCGGGCGGACATGTTTGGAGGGGATATCCTGCGTGCTACGCTCCAGGCGACTCTGAATAGCGCGCAGAATGATCGTGTAGGTGTGAGCGTTGGGTGACCCGGGCCCTTCCTCGGGGAGATCTCCCGCAACCCGCCACAAGGTATCCATGTCTTCCTGGAGCCAGCAAACCTTGAGCATCGCATTGCTGTGGATGATATCCCGCTCCACGTCCGGATTCTCCTCAATAGACCGATATACACGCATCGCGGCGTCCACATTCTTCGCCTTCTCCCGCGGATTATAGACACTGAACCCATTCATCATGATCGTATAGGTGTGGGAGTTGGGTCTGCGGCCACGTTTTTTCATCTGCGCAAAATTGCAACAATCAGCGAAAGCCCATCATCCACCTTCAAACCAAGACCCGCAAAGCAGAGATCCGACCGTCGCAAGACAACGTAGAAAGAAGACTGAAAGGGGACAGCACAACTTACATCCGTGTAGAACTTATACGCCGCCATGGTCGCCCCCTGTTTCATGCAATACTCAAAGATATGATTCCAGGCCACCATGCACTCCCGTCCTTCCTTCTGCGCCGCGCGCACCAGCGCCGCCGCCATGATGATCTCCCTCGCCTGCAGCAGACGACCTACCCGATCCGCCAGCCGCTTCGGGTCCGGCAGCCACTTCAGCTCCATCTCCACCTGTTTCTGCGTATGTCTGTCGCCCAGCAGCGAGGCCTCCTGCATCCGGAGCCGGGGCGAGGTGCCGACCTCCGCGACCTTGAGCAGCAACTCCTGCAGCTCCTTGTTCTTCTTGGAGACGGCCGCGGGCTGGTTCGGCTTCGGCTGGAGCTCCAGGAAGCCATTCCAGTATTTCCGGACCACTGCATCGGAGGAGGCGGCCCTGCTCCAGCTCACGGGTGTCGATGTGGGGCTTTGGTGCGACTTCTGTTGTTGCGAGGTGGGGAGAATGGCTCGCCGAAGGCATTCAGTGTTGCTGGTAGTGGTTGTGGTGGCTGAGGAGAGGGTGGTGTAGGCGTGATTGCTGCCGACGGTGGTGGTGGTGGTTTTGCTGTTCCGGGCGGCAGCTCGAGCGCATTGCGCACTGAGTGGAAGTCTCATCGCCATGCTCCGTCTAGTAGCAGAATTCGCCTGTAGAAAGCGCATCGGTGGAGCTTTGGGGGTTGTGAGTTCAGTGCACCAGCATGGAGGTAGGGTCGGGAGGGATGGTTAGATTCGGATTTTCGTCTGATCCTCGGAGCGTTGGAAACCAGACGTTATGGATTTGAGTTGACTTCAGATTAGCCCAGCAGTGACGGTGGCAATAGGTCCCCAGAAAATTCCGCGTGTAATGGGAGGCTGAGTGGTGAGGTGAAGGCCGGAGACGCGGCGCGAAAAAAAAAAATTGCGGAGATGAGGCAAAAGTTGGAGATATCTATTGCTTTCTTTTTTTTTTCTTCACCCGAACAAGGAAAGAAACAAGAGAATGGCGTCCAGTCTATTCAAGAACGACAGCTCCTAGAGATAATAACAAACTTTTCGATCTCAAGAAATTTCATAAGTACAACAAGACAGAAAAGAAAGAGCGTTGTTGAGTGCAGCAACGAGCTCCGGTATCTGGACCGCAAACTCCGCGGTGTTCTGAATCTCGGATTCATTTGAGCCCAGCTAGTCCAGACGAGGTTAGATTGCTGGTTACTCCAGAAGTGGTATGTTACTCCGCTTCCGAGAGGTCCTGCCTGGCCACGCCCATATTGATGCCTGAGGCATAGATGCAAGTATGGAGCCATTTCCCTCCTAGTCGTAGTCGCTAGACCGCGCGCCGCAGCGGGCGCCAGCAGCAGCCCGTTGCAGTACCACAGTGGGTTTAGTCCCGATGGTAAGAATGCTCTAGCGTTACTGAATCTGCACTAGTCTAACTGTTTAGGAGATTTAAAAGGCCTTTTTACTATTTTAGAAAAATTGTCTTTGCCTGTTAGGGTCATTTTACTCATAGTACCACCTAGCCTAGTACTATGACTATGCGGCGGTACGCACTAACTCACTAAGTAAACCTCAGGCAGCAGTTTCCGCCCGATAGGCTCTGGGGCTCTCGGGCGCTCAGACATTTCCACCCCCTCCCGATTCCTTTCCGCGCGACGCTCCGGGGAGGGGAGGGGGGGGGGGAGAGGGAAGGGCCGTGTACTAAAAGTATGTAAGCATCTAGTAACTTGGAACGGAGGGTTCAGGTACTCGCTAGTACTGAGCGAGGGTGCACTAGTAAGGCTTAAGCTCTTCCCAATCCCAACCTGTACCATTCCCACGCTCGGAGACTGCCGCTGACTAGTCGACCAAAAAAAAAACAAAAACCTTTGATTCGGATCTCATCCAGGAACCCTTAAATCCTCCCTCCTTAGCTTAGCTCAACTTCCAGGCTGACCTCCCCGACCCCCCCAAAAGACTACTACGCATGTAAGTAAATAAACGGTTGTTTCAGCGCCCCTCTGGAACTAAATCACCCGGCCCGCATTAAGACAAGACCGCGCCTAAGTCTCTTCACCCCGATTAGCCTCTTTTCCAATTCCCGGGATTAACTCTTAACATCCGAACCATGCGGGCAGTAGATCCTGTATATGCTTTCCGCATCAAACGAGTCAACCCGGGACCTACAGTAGCCCACATCTCTCTTGATCCTGTACGACAGGACTAGTGACTCGCCCTACGGCACAAGTACTGTAGTCACACCACGCTAGTCATCCAGATACATAGTAATCGCACGTTGCCTGCTTCATGGCGCTGACCGAGATCCCACTAACACAGGAACTATGAAATACATGCAGAATCAATGATCGTTGATTTCTCGCCTAGCCTTTTTGGGGGCGTCGCTCGCTATCAATCCCACGCGTGTGACCAAGATGGCCAATGTTGTGACTACAAGAGATTCGGGCCGGCACTGAAGCCACCCCTATCAATAGGCACATGAGCAAGTAGGTGTCATTGATACCAGGTCCTACTGGATTCACCAGGATCAGTAGATCATTGAGAAGATATGAAGGAGGATGTAGCAAATTCAATGAATGGCTGCAAGACTTCGACCATTAGGTCATGACCAAGAGAGAAAGGGTATGAATATGAATTTTGCACAGAATCGGGGACCAACACCCAGGGTAATATAAAGGCTGGTCGAAGCGAAATGGACACTGAAACTGCAGGAACACAAAAGCTGAAGATCAGGCATCACAGCAATAAGCCACATACAACATGAAAGGAGAAAGCCGTATAGAGACAATGAGGCGCGTAATTCACAGGGGTAAAACTAAGAAAAAAAGATACAGCTCAGATAGTGCAGAAAGCCCCGCCAGATATCCCAAACCACATTCCCATAACCGGTATTCGTTCAGGGAATATGAGACAACGAACCCCTCAATTAGACAATCTCCTTTTTTGGTTTCTCATGCGATCTAACTCAAAAACAACATAACTGGAACAGGAACGTAAGTCGCAGGGCCACTCTTGTTTGACTGGAGCAATCAAGGCCTGGAAATGGTATCATGTGCGAAAGAACTTAAAGAAGGATTAGGTCCGGGATGGCGATACGGGATTAGGAGATATTGTATTAGAATATGCAACCTGAGTCAAGTAAGGGAAGTTGAACATCTATTGCGGGTAGCTGGTCGATTGGGTTTCTGTGAAGCCATCATCGATCAGCTACAGACCTTGTAGAGCAAAAGACCCACAGACCTCCTGCGGCGGATATTTTCCTCGGAGAGTCAAGAGTCACCGAGTCATTCGGGTATGATGGTCGTAAATCTCTTTTTAAATCATGATGATGTTGTGTTTTTTTTTCTCTCTCTTTCTGTCGCGGTCTCTCATGACTCCTCATGACCTCCGGTTCTGATAATGCAAAACATAACGATGGACATGACTACTTACGTGGCTGGTACACTTGGCCCGCTTGCCCATAGGGGGAGTGAGGGTAATTGGGAGGGTAGGCCATCTGCCCATTACCCTGGTAAACCATGCCACCAGCAGCCGCTCCGTACTGCCCGGGCACCTGGCCATCAGCAGGTTGGTATCCGATCGGAGGGAGTTGAGGCCGAACACCGCCGGGGTACGCTGGCGGTTGGCCACCCTGGGCGGGATCCGCAGGGTTGGGCGCATCCACTGGGTTGGACTGAGCAGCTTGGGCGGCGGCACGCTCGCGCTCCTCAGCGGCCTTGCGCTGAGCCTCTTCCTCCTTCTTCCGAGCTTTCCATTCCTTGCGAATTTCCTTGAATTCTGTTTCAGGGAGGTGAATGTCAGCAAAGTGTGGCCGGGCAATAAGACTTGAAGAAGGGTTGGGGAGAAAGAAGTCAAGTATCAACGGGAAGCACCGCAAGGGGAAAGCATAGAGACATGCCATGGTGGGCAGAGAGGCTAAACACGCTTAACCTCCGCGCCGGCTTGTCACGCTACTGCGATCCGCGGCGCTAACGTAGTGTAACACGACTAGCGCGTGCCACCCGCACTAGCCCAATCGAGCTATTTGCGACTAACCAAAACAACGCCTCTGCGACTCTCCCCGAGACGGCGAAAGAGCGCCGAGAACAAAAAAACAAAACAAAAAGACACAAAAGAGACACCAACTCACCCTCAGGTGTACGCTTCGCACCATGCGATTGCATCGTCACATGCGCATTCAAGTGATTGAGAGTACCGTAAGCCTTCTCACATCCATTCCAACCGCACTTGTACATACGCTCAATCTCCTCATATCTCCGGCGAGGGCGTTTGTGTTGTTGCGCGCCGGGAATGGGAACGAATGAGTATACCTAGAAGAGAAAAACAACCGAATGAGCTTCTGATCAAAAACATCATGAAAACAGATGAAATAGCGCGCCCGCTTCCCACACCCCCAAAGGCCGGATAGTTCTCTTTTTCGCCGCAAACCCGATAACGCGGGAGGCATCCAAGACAACCGTTCCACGCAAGTGCGCAAGCCTTAGGAAACAGACGCCAAAATCATCAAAAACATACCTGGCCAGGGCGCGGCCCTGCGGTCGCAGCAGGGGAGGCGGGACCAACCGTTGTGGCAGGAGCGTTATATGGTCCAGGAAGACCGTGTTGATTGTGTCCATAACCATGCGACCATTCCGGACGCCCATACATCTGAGGAGGGGGAGGAGGGGGGTGACCCTGGTATTGAGCCATGTCATGGCCCTGCGGCTGATAAGGCGAGTAAGGAGGAGGATAGGTGGGGCTGGAGGCCGCGATTGAGGGATCTATAGGAACGTCTGCGTCAGACTTCACGTTCGTGTGATGATTGCGTGGGTCATGGTGTTGCCCATTATTGAGGGTGGTCATGGACGGACTTGTTGCTTGAGCCATACCTGCCGCACCACCGGCCTGGGTGTTGGGGGCGTGATGGTACTGAGGTGGGCGGGCGAGGTATTCGGGATAGGCAGGGGAGCGCGCGGCGGCGGGTTGGTTCAGACCGTAGTCCGACTGAGGTGTGTTGGATGAAGAGATGTTGGCGGCGGGGCGGACCTCGGGTTGAGGCGTGTACTGGGGAGTCGGGCGAACCTCCGGTTGGGGAGTGTATTGAGCAGTGGCAGCAGCAGAAGCCTGGTCTGCAGCGGGGAGTTCAGAATGATGAGTCGCGGCAGACAGTGGATATGGAAAGTGCGAACCTGACTGCGCGTACTCCGAAGCAGGTCTGTTGTCCATATAATACAAATTTGGTCGCAACTACCGGACCAAGATATCCCTGAACGATTCCTCCGAACTAAAAGAGAAAAAAAAAGCCTCGCGTGCCTGTGCAGACGCGTCGAGATGGACACAATGAGCTTTGTGGCTTGCAAACAAAACAAGATTGGACAAAAATTAAGAGGGGAAACAAATCGAAGAAAAGAAATGGTAATAAAGAGAAAGATAGGCCGAGAGGTAATAAATTGAGGGACAGGGGAGGAGAGAGAGAGGGAGGGAGAGAGAGAGAGAGAGAGAGAGGGTGTGTGCCAGACTGGTCCCGAGGAGATCTTGACGACCAGACCAGATCTTGCGCAATGACGGCTTCTCTTTCTCTTTCTGTTCCTGCTCTTTTTCGTCTTCGTCGTCTTCTTCTTTTTTTTTTTGTTTTTTGGGGATTTTTTTCTGTCCCTTCCACTGAAGGTCGGCAATATGTTGGAACGTACTATTAGATGACTCTGGGAGGAGTTGACTGAATTGTAACAATTCAACCGGTTGTATTGTGATCGAACGGAATCGAGGCAGTCGTAGGGAATCGGTTGGAAAAGGATCGACGCGTAATAATGGTCGCGTATAATTGCACACTCCCGAAAGGCTGAGATAAAAGGGAAATGGAGAGGAAATATTGATACGGACAGGGGGGTTGTGATTCAAGGGAAGAGAAAGAAAAAAAGAAAATAATAATCGAGTTCGGATAAAGACAGAAAGGTAGAAAGGTAGGGGAGAGAGAGAAAAAAGAGTGTTGTTGTCTTTAGGGAAGTTGATGGTACTGCTGGATCGTGATGCTTAATTGCCTTAGTCGCCGTGTTAGGGTGACGGAGAATGGGCTTGCAGGTGGCGGTAAGCACAGCAGCACGAGGAACCGGCGGGAGGATTGAAAGGGACGGTCCTGTCTGCGCTCGGGCAAGCTTTGGGGAGAGGGGAATATAGAGGGTTTAGAAAACAGCCAGGTCAGGGCCAAAATAGTCTGTTCGGCCAGGACGAACGAGAATGGAGACACGATCAAATAAATTTCCACCAGCGCAAATGCGTGATAGCGCAGGAGCCGATGTCTCGATCTAGCTTGGTGGCAACGCCAGTCGCACAAGTCACCCTAAAATCAAGACGGATAGAGAAGAGGGGAGGAGGGGGGGGCCTTGAGGAGGGGAAGGGGGGGGGGAAGGTAACTAAGTGGGAGGAGGGGTGTGGGAAATGGTTCGACTCGACCCGGAAAAGAAAAACCTGAGCAGAAGAAGCGGCCTAAAAGGCTTCGGAGAGGACGAAGCAAAGAGGTTATTCGGCAGGAGGAAAACCGCCTGAGAGCAAAACACCTCGTGGGATCCGAGGGTATGGTGGAGCGCGTGGGCCCGTAATCTTTTTACGCTCTTTAGTAATGAAACGGAGTTGGAGGCAAAGGTTTTCAAAAGGGGAAAGGGGTGGGATGGGGGGAATTAGCCTGGAGAGAACAGACGTTGGATAAAAAATAATAATTAAAAAAAAAAGAATAGGGAGAGAAACTTTAGAAAGGGAATCATAGTCGACGGGAGAGAGGGGGAGAGAGAGAAAGAGAGAGAGAGAGAAAGGTAATTACTAGTGGAAAGCGGGTATGTAAGCGGAAAACCACTAGTAAGGGTACCAGTACTGGTATGGTAATATCTTCGTCACTCATACTGGAGGGGCCGCCCGGAGGATTAACTCTTATTTGTCCTTTGTCTTGCTCCAGGAGCGGAGTGCTGCCGCTTTGTGGTGACGGGTCCGTTGCCAGTAAAGTAGTCCGACCCACTCCTTTTCCTTTTCGTGGATTTTTATCAGGACCCCAAAAAGAGTCTCTGGTGGTTAACCAAGTTGCTTGTAATAATTTCTCTTTCAAATGGTTACTCTGTTGGATGGATGCGAGCGATGCTATTCATTCATTTCTTTTTCATTTGTATTTCTTTTTTTTAGTACCCCTCTCTCACTCGCTTTTGTACGGCCTACCGGCTCCTCTCTTTGGCCCCCCCCTTCCCCTCAATTGCTCATCGATGATATCCCGGAGGAGGATGGTGGTGGTAGGTAGGTAGGTAGGTAGGTAGGTAGATAGATAGGACAGCTGATGGTCACTCCTCGTAACCCCGGCTAAGCTTTCCTTGTCTGAATGTGCCTTCTGCTTCTCTTTACCTTTCCCTGCTCTTTTGTCCCTAACTTACCACTCCTCTCTGTCTGTCAATTTCCCGTCCTTTTTCCTCTTAAGCGGCAGCGGCAGACTCCGCCGAAATTTGTGGCGAAATCAAGGAACAGGAGAAATCGACGACAATTTCAATGATTTTTTTCGGCCATCGTTTCTTTTTCTTTCTTTTTCTTTTTTTTTTCTTGTGCTATTCTTCTCTGGTCCGTGATCTCTTTCTTACCTTTCTCTATTCTATCAACCCCACCGGTGAATCTGTTGTGGCGTGGAAGCGTTATCCAAAGATACATACAATGTAGATATGAGGTTCAAAATAAACTTAGGGTACGTAGTCTAGTCGAGGATTAATGTTGATAGGGGTTTTAGAGCTTGGATAGTCTACCCGCGATTCGGGACGGACGGTGCGCGTGTCGAGTCCTGGCCGCAGGGAGGCTGTCGTGAACCTAGCGTGCTCTGCGCCCGTGGATACTCACCCAAGATCGTTGGTCAACGTCCGGGCTGCGTGGGTAGGTAATCTATTTAGTGGACAGGCGAAGATGGAGCTAGGAATGGCGTGCCCGAGGAACGGCTTGAACGGTCTAGGTAAAAGCCTCGATGACTAGGGGAAGAGCGGGTGTTGGTAGCGCAGCCCGGAGGAGGGGGGACGAAGCGAGTACCGCGTGCAGGGTCCGTAGCAGAGAGGGAGAGAAGTGTGTGTGTGTGAGAGAGAGAGAGAGAGGCTCGACATTAATGTTACTGTATTTTAACGAGCTTCAGCCAAACACAAGACAGGTCCAGGCGATGGTAGAGGGGAAAGGGGACGAGATTGAGTGGCATGAGGTAATTAACCATAACGCAGAGATATTATTGAAATGAATTCATTCATTAGAACAAAAAAAACATTGCACTTAATCGTAGATAATGGTACAGTACTCATAGTATTCTCAATGCTAACAATAGCACTTGATTGACAGTCCAGAAACGGTGCAAAGACGGCGGCGGGTGATGCCGGCGATGGCTCCTCGGATATAAGCAAACTTGGGTTAGAGACCAGATATGGAGAGGGAGAAACGGGGAGGAAAAGTGGGAATGTTGCTTGACCAGTAACCAACACCAACCCCCATTATTTTTGTTGTCCAGATGATGAATCCCAAGGTTGCGTCGGTCAGCTGTCGCGGACTTGCGGTACGGCCGACTTCAGGGGGGGAACCAAACCTCCAACCGAAGTATGGCCGTAGCAGTGCCAATGGGAAGCACGTCGTTTGGTGGACCCCCGGTTTCTGATAGTAACCACCTATCGCTTGTCAATTGGACATTTTTGTGTCGCTCACTCGACGGCCATTGTTATCTTCCTGTTCGTAGACTAACATCCACCGTGCTGAACTCATACATCACTTGTAGCAGGCATAAATAGGTGAATTGGGAAGCGGAATTAAGCGGATCAAATCCAATATGATGGATGATAGGCCTTTTTGCCTCGGGTGCAGTGTAACCGGGGCAGTCATCCATGAGTTAGTTATCTGCTTGCCCGCGCAAGTCAGGAACGCGTCAGTGGGGAACACGAGGCTACCAGCCCAACCGATGTTAGGGATAGTCTCCCGTCGGACAAATTAGGCTCCTTACCAGCAGCCTACAATGGCACAGAGCGCACTAGTGGAATATCACGTATTCATCCTACGCCAAACAAGCAAGATAGAGTCGGGCATAGATCAATCCAAGAGATTCGAGTCGAGTTCGAGGATTGCAAATTCTATGGGGGAGTAGGAAGGGGAAATGTATGATCCAAGCGACCGGAAGGCAGCCGTGAGAGGGGGCAGGCCAGCAGGAAATTGAATTGATGTTCGACTTCCTTGACGGTGGTTCGTACTTTTGTCTCTATCGCCTATTGGCATAAAAGGGAAGATCCTGTACCGGAGAAGACGCACCCACGCCTTGGTATTCCGCTCAGTAGGTTTGCGCTGTGTATTCACAAGTCATCGGGGCATGTTGACGCGAGAATATTGACTATGCTGCTGCTCGTAGTCCAACCATTTAATGGTTGTGCAGTTTGACAGATGATCAATGCTATAACCCATGCGATCGCATCTTCAGTTCGCATCTCGGTTAAGTAAAGTACTGTACGGCACATACACATTTCCCTTGGCTCCTTGGGACACACTGTGTCAGCGGGAGACACCCTTACGGTAGGGAGGAGGCTGGGGAGGGAGGGGAACTAAGCTGGGAAATCCACAGTGGACTCTGGAGTCTGGAGGGTGTATCCTGGGCTTGGCTGTAGCCATCACCATGAACTTTATCGGGATTTTCATTGGACTAGACTTCAAAGATTTTCATGTCGGTGCAGCGAAGAGAAAGAGAGTGTGTGTGATAAGGTAGGGGACCAAATGGTTCAGCCCATCAGCAGATTACCGGCAGTACTCCGGAACAATCATCCCCCCATCGAACGATTCTCGACGATTAGGCCTATTGTCAGTGTGGTTCGATTCGTTAATATCCAGAAGCAGGTCGTTCACCTCACTGCAGCATCAGAGGTTCAGAACACAGTGAGGGTGGGCTGAAAACCGATTATCTGATAGGAAGGAAGGCCAGGCGCAGGCTGAGAAGCAAAAGGGGACGCAGGAAATGCAAGGCTCCAATCTCGGAAAGCCTCTCCTCCTTAAGCAAGTGATGATTGGCATCTGGTCTGGGTCTTCTCATACATACCCCGCGCAAGCGGGACCTGCTAACTAATCGACTGCCGGTGAAGGTGACAATCGCGGTTCATCAGGAAAAGGAGACTACGTTCCCAACTTGAAGGTGTTCTCCGTAACAATGTGTTGATTGTCTTGTTGCCTTCGATAATCTGTTCTACATGCTGCAGTAGCCCTTCCAATCTCCTCTCGCCCCTCGTGGTAATTTATCAAGCCTTCTATCAATAAGAAACAACCAGACGCGCAAAAAGGTGGAAGAACAGTTGACCAGAGGCGATCATAAAACAAGAAGAGTAGACCATAAGCCCGTAGGTCACAGGGCAATTATCATGCAATATGATTTTGTTTGAAGTGGATCACGAGTATCAGTAATATAATTTGTAACTTAACTTATCAATTTCCAGTGCTCCGTAGGCAATGTAAACCCTCTTCCGTCCAGGACATCAGGCATACGGGCAGTCAATGGATGTCGAATTATACCCAAAGCTGAGTGACAAACACAGCTCTAATCGATACCATCCCTATTACATCGACAGGAGGGCTATCGAAGCTGCCCCAAACCACAACATCGGACGAGAGAACCTACCTTGGTCAATGCTCTATCTAGCTTGCTGGGCTCCTCAGTAGGCGTTCTTTCGAATGTCCATACATTTCTCATGCTGAGGGCGGAATCAAGCCTCCTATCCCCGGATATTACTCCGTATACATGGGGTAACTTGAATACAGAGTAACGATACCACATAGCTGGTAAGTACTGTACTTACGCGGTAACTGACCCTCGCTATGTAAGGCCTTAGTAAGTGTCTTACTGTTTCGGATGCTGGCCGACTACCTTAAACTCAAGCGATGACTGCCCGTCGATCGGGACCTTTCCTAAGAGTGACTAGCCACCATGATTAGTACTGATGATACCTGACCCACAGGCGCCCTTGGGGTAGCCCGCCGATAGCCAGACCAACAATTGAACAAGCAACCCTTCCTCATCGGTGGTGAAGCTGTGACCATAGACTAGCAGTAGTGTTCCCGGCACTACAGTGATGAATGGGTTTGTGAGGCTTGGGCCAACATAATGTCCTCCAGCTCAACCACGGGCTGCTTGGACACAATACCTTGATCGCCCTACTGCTCAGAGCAATGGTCTCAACAATGCAACCATCATGAGCAACATGTGAGCGTATCGCTCTTGTAATGAATTTTCTATAAAGTGTGACTCAAGGCCCACTCTGACAACACATTAGCGAGAGAGCTTTCAGTGGTCGAGAGCGGCTCTCAAATCATCATTTGTTATTGTTCTCCGACGGACATCCTTATGCACATGAAAGGGGCAATCTGCCAGTTCTGGCCCATCGATGATGTAGAGCTGCAGTGCAGCATCATTTCATTTTTTTCCTCCTTCTTTTTTACCCACTCCATTGATTGCTTCATTCACCTCTGGCTTGTGATGGCTGTTGCTTGCGTGCTGCATAAAACACTTCCCTTATTCCGCATGGAATGCGCATACTGGTCGGTCTGCCAATGATAAGCGAGGTTGGTCTTTTCTCGCTTTCGGTACGTCCCTGACTCGCGGGCCCGATGGCTAAAGCTCCAGACTCCATACACTACTCCGTAACTTACTGTGCTCTGTGATTAGGCAGCATAACCACGGGCAGAGCTTCAAGCTACCTACCTGCCTCATCGCTCTAAGCCTTAAACGTGATCTGAAGTGCTCCACGTGCGCAGACTCGGAGTCCTGTAGTTGGCTAGTAGTTGACAGCGGTGTCTCACCAGATCAAGCGGCGGCCGCCCTGACACTTCCGAGGCGCGATACTATCCGGAAATGGAAGGTGGATAGCACAGCCTGGAGCTGGAGGAGCTAAAGATCCATTTGATGACATGAGCCCATGTACACGTGACCACGCTTCTCTCCGCGGAGCAGAGCGCACCTGGCACCTGGCAGGGTCAAATTGATACCCATTCAGTATCAGTTAAACCGAACAAAGAGAGCCAGTGACCTAGTGCCCTCTCTGCTCATCTCATCTCTGCGTCCCTGTGCGTAGGTTCTCATATAAAGATCTGCTAACTAGATGCGCCGTTAATTAGTGGGTGTGGAGAAACATACCCCTGGACTGGAAGATGAACATACTACCTATGCGTATCAAAGATGAAGGTAGGTTGGCTGGGGCATTGCTCGCCTGCCATCAGCTACCTGTGCTTGCTCAGAACACGATGGAAGACAGGACCACACAGCTACCATCTACCTTGGTGGACGGTCGATGACCCATGCGATACAATACCAAACCGACATTCGAATTTCAGAAGTGATCAGGGAGGACACTCTGGGATGGAAATGGACATCTTTCAGGTTTCCACACGGCTCTGCGGCTCTGTCTCCGAGCCTCGATGTGGATCGAAGAATGGAGTCATGGATAGGGTTGTCTGGCGCAGGTCGCTATGTTGATACATAAGTCTTGATGCCGGAGGAACGTTCGGAAAACGATTCGGGAACCGCCGCCCCCCATCTCTTGAATCCAGATGTCCCACCCAGAACAGTGGCAGGAAAGACAGCAAGGACGTCCAATGAGAGCATTATCGATTTCCTCTATGGTGAGTTTTTTTGAACCTCGATCCAGTCGGTAGTCACACTAAGAGCAGCTTAAGATAGCTTGCTGTACAGAGATAGACCCAAACTCGGTTCCACTCGCCGCTCTCATGCTGTCTCACTGACGGGTGAGCCACGGAGAGGGTGGGCATGAGCTTGAGTTGGAGATCAAATTAACAGCGTATTTCGCGATCAGCAGCGCAATCAGACGATCCCACTTTGTTCCAACCTGCCGTGAGCATCTGGACTTATGGTAGAAACAAAGTACAGTACGTACAGTACGTACGTAGTGGTATAGTTACTGACTGGCTCCGGGTCCGGCCCGGTTCTCGGATTGCCAAGCAGATTGTTGTACTCGGTAGGTGTATTTCGACCAGACCAACAGCAACAACAATCTTAAGTGGGCCACTACTCGGGCGATCAACAAGTCATGGATGATGGACGTGATGGGAGGCTTTGCATCAAAGTCAATAAAATAATATTATTCTGCGCCAAAAAAAAAAGAAAGAGAAAAAAAACCAAATAAAAAGGGTAAGAAGTCTCATCCAGAATAAAAGCACCAATAGGATAAATCAAGACACTTTCCCCAAGGTAACATCACTTGAGCAAGCAGCAGCAGCAGCAACAGACCATGAACAGACAAAGACCACTGTTCAATTGTCGGGACTTCGCTTGAGCCATTCATTGACATGGTGAATGTCTCAAGATCGATATACCTACTGTCTTCGGCCGGAGATCCCGCCAAGAATTAGCTATTGAATCTGGACGACTCGTGAGGGTTTATTCTCCTTCTCTATGGGGAGTCGCTATCCCTTTACCAGATTGGGCCCAATGCAGGCCCATCTTCAGCATGCCGTAATATCTCGACGCTTTCTGTCATGAGTACTCCGTAGTCTACAGAGTATAATCTATTTATGAGTATGCTGACGGTTAGATTACTTTTTGCCTCTCTACTTGCGTTGCTTTGCCACTATGGCCAAAGGTTACATGTTCCATGCATATTCTACGCCTGCTCTAAAAGCAGGTCAGGCTGAGAAGCGTGTCGGTCAGTCGGTCGGTCGGTTGGCGAGGCACGGACTAAGGTAGGTAGGTAGGCATGGGCATGGGCATGGGCATTATTGGGGGCTAGCTGACCAGCGTCGGTTCATGCCATCCATTGTTTCTTATTACGTTACTTCATAGGTGGGTGGACTAGTCCTGTAGTGTCTAGGCTTTCCTTAAGCTTGAGCCTTGGAGTCCTTTGCTTTCCATATTATTATTATTATTATTAACATTCTTTTGTCGATTTGACACTATCGGCGGATATCCCGACTTCCGCATATTGAACCATCAGGACCGCCTAACAGTACCCGAGCCATAAACACAAGTAACACATACATACTTTCTATCTCCTTTTTTTTTTTTTTTTTTTTTACCTTCTTCCTCCCCGGTTCCCCTGACGTTTGTGACTTCGGCGTACCTCTAACCTGATTGGGATAAGCGGGTATTTGCCTAAAGCTGCATTTGCTTCCAGGCCGCTGATTCGCAGTGGATTGGAAAAATGATCCCACTAGTGGCAGGCCTAGCCTAGCGGTATTTGACCGAGACCAAGGAGACCCAGTTTCCGGTACATAGTGATACTTACCGGTATCGTACTGTGGTCGAGATAGTTACAAGTACGGAGTACCCGCAAGAGCTTTGAGGTCCCGCTTACATGAACATACCTCACAAGTAAGTTAGTAACTAACAACTGTACCGTGACTCCGTACTCCGTACCCAACTTTCTTCCTTTGGGGCACACCGAGGTACATTTCAATCTTCATCCCATCTCCCATTCCTCCCACCCATGTCGCGGAAGACCTTGGCTTGCAGAAACCTGCATTGCTCGGCTACTTGATATACTCTTCAGTCTTGCCATGGATGGTAAATGGTGTTAGGGGTCCCTTCCAGTATGATTTATGCTGCCTGGAGCACCCCTGATGATGTTCGAATGACCACACTAAAGAACAACAGCACCACCACTACCACCATCACAACCATCAAGACAACCACAATCATCAACCCCAATTCAGTTGATATATGGACCTCCTGACTCAGTCCACTCAGCGCAGATGAGGTGGGATTGACTTGACCCACATCTGGGAAAATCCGGAGGATTTGTCACGGTGGATTAATTACGCGATTATCTTAGTTATCTTACGGTAAGATAATGCCTCCCACCCTGGATTCTCGCCCACCACTGCGATAACATGACCCTCCTTCCATTCGATCACGTTTTCCCTCTCATAATGGAAACTAGGTATTCAGCCGGAGTCCACTGTCGTTGTGCTTGGGTTGGAAACAGAAACATCTGTCTTGCTTCAACAACTGACCATGCTCTCAAGCCAGTGAAACCATTAGGTCTCGGAAATGATACTCCACATCCTCCCCCGGGACCTTCTAAGACAAGCACGGCAATACGGTAGGAGAGCAAACCGGGCTAAAATCCTCGCAATCTCAAATCATGACTGATAGGCACCACCTTCTTCTCCCCCCCCGCAGTTGAGCCTCTCTCCGACCCCGGACGGGCTTGGCCTCGCTCGCTCGCGGATCGGCAAATCTTGGTCCGGTTAGCATCTGGGGACAAGGCCCTCCTCCATCAACGAGGCAGCTGGCGAATTCTGGATGTCGCCATTTTTGCCGACCTCGGTTAGCAGTTATCAGCTCGCCAAAAAGTGACTCTCTCCTGGTACTCCTGCTGCATCCGAGGCCTCCTCTGCTGACTTACGGCGCAACGCCAATTTGCCGGGGGAGAGGCCTCCGTGGGCAAGCGAAGTCGCAGGTTTGTCTGACGAGTTGACTCTGTCAGGCTCGCGAACGTTTACCTGATGGCACGATGCTCTTCCTCTAGGCGGGGGAAAACCAAGTCAAGCTTTGCGTCTGAGATGCAGGTCGGCTTAGCCAGAGTCCACTGGATGCGCTACCTACAAGATTGACAAGTGGAAAATTATTGTCCGCCTAGCTGCAGCTGCATGGCTGCGAGTTCTCCGCAATCAGGATCTATAGGCGGGGTCGAGTGCGGTGGTTATTATCCAGAGCGCGAGTTCCCTCGCATCTGCAGTGTGTATAAGAAACCGTAGAGACGGCGTTGGGCAGGCCCTGTTTACTTTTCCTACAGACAGCCTTTTACCTTGTGCAAGGACTTCCATTCGAGCCATAGCCATGCTCGCTCTCTGGCAGTGCCTGGCCCTCGCGGCCATCCCTACAGTATCAGCATTCCCCTCCGGTTCGTCTCAGAAGAAGGCGTTCGACTGGGACTCAACGAAATACCTGTTGGTGTTTCCCTGGGCAAGATGCATCCACTACCTCTGGCTGATACTCAAACCTCAGAATAGCGTTCGGTGATTCCTATACGTACGTGCAGGGCACTCACGGACACCAAAACTATAGCTTCATCGGGGATCTGCAGAACTTCGCATATGATGCTCAGACCCTGTTAACGGATAAGATCGTTCAGAACCAGGTTTGAAACCATGTTTCTCTGGCGCTTATCCCGCGGCTATGGCCCAGAAGTTCCATCTCAGTCACTGACCGAACGTCCTGGATGAGATGTAGACAGCAACGGCAGAAGGAGGCCCCAACTGGGTTGAATACCTCACCGGGTGCGGGGTAGAAGATGGAATCATCTCACCCATGGACTGCGAGAGACAACTCTGGGACTTCGCGTTCGCGGGATCTGATATCTCCGTTGCATAGTACGTAACTTACCTCCTTGTAGACGAAGCATAAGACTTGCGGGGAGCTAACACCCCCATCACCCCGACAGCACCCCCCTCCACCACAACTACACCGTCTCCCTCGTCAACCAGGTCACCCAATTCACGACCTACGGCCAGCCGGTCCTCTCGCGGCACATCTCCGCGCCGCAGACCCTTGTCGCCATCTGGATCGGGATCAACGACATCGGCGACAGCGCCAAATACGCCGTCGATTTCCCGGCCTTCTACGACACCCTCATCACCACCCTCTTCGCCTCCGTCCAGGAGATCTACGCCCAGGGCTATCGCTCCTACCTGTTCGTCAACCTGCCGCCCCTCGACCGCACCCCGGGCAACCAGGCCCTGAGCCAGCCCTACCCGAACGCCACGCAGGTCGCCTGGTACAACGACGCGCTGGCCCGGCACGCCGCCGCCTTCCACCGCAACCACACGGACACGGCCGTGCACCTGTTCGACGCGCACCGGACGCTCAGCGAGATCATGGACCACCCCGCGGCGTACGGCATCGTCAACACCACCAACTTCTGCCCCGGGTACGACCAGCCCGATATCGCGTGGAACTACCGGGCGTACGGGTGTCCGACCCCGCTGGAGGAGTACTTCTGGTTCAACTCGGGGCATCTGACGAGCAATGTGCATCGGATTCTTGCGGATGTGTTGGAGGGGGAGCTGAGGGGGTGGTCGAAGTGAGGTTGGTCTGTGGTTGAATGGAGGTGGGGTTGAGGGACTCATTGATGATCCGGTGGGAATACGTCAGTTTCAAACTATGCTTTGTACGCTTTAGTTCAGACTGGTGTAGGTGAGACTCCGTAGCATGATCCATCACAACAATCCCGGACCTGCATGCATTTAAGTTGGGTGTATACCACTGGTATCTGCTTGATACTCCTCGCATATGTCAGTCATCTGGGAAGTCAAATATGCCATCGCGTGAATATACTCTTCTTCCAGACTTTCACCGCATGTTGAGCATACATGCCTACACAGTAAATCTCGAGGGTTGTTTCGCCTTTTACTCTGTGACGTGTGATACCCCCGCGCAGATCTACAAAAGTATATAATCATACGAAGACCCTGCAGACCAGCCAGAGAACAACAACACACAAAGACACAAAGCCCACCACCCTATCAACCACCTCAATACCACAAAAAAAAAAAAAAATAAAAAAATAAAAACAAAACCACAACACCAACCGAACCAAAAGACAAGCCTATCCCCCAGACACCAAAACTCACACCAACCCCCCCAACAAAACCCCCAATACACCCCGGCACCAGAACCAACCTCACAATCAGATAAACAGTAACTCCGGACCCCGCAGATAACCACCAACCTTAGATCCCTCTTGACATCCAACACATTGACAAACCACCACAACCCCCCAGCACCATTGCTATTATTATGTCACCACCATAACAAAGCAAACCATGTTATCAAATTCCAACCCATTTCTCAACAACATCCGATATGGTGTAGTGGCTAACATCGCCGTCTCTCACACGGCAGCCGGGGGTTCGATTCCCCCTATCGGAGCTCATCTTTTTGTATTTTTTTTTTTAGCTGTAGCTTCCTCTTCTACACTTTATTCTGGATTTACTATTTGGCTGCTCTCTCACACAACATCCGATATGGTGTAGTTAGTGGCTAACATCGCCCCGCGATCTTCCATGCTACTACAGCCAGTACCTACCTTCCTTCCACCATAGATCAGAAAAAAAAAGCACCAGACATACAAGAGGCATTCATGCTAGTAAATAGAGCATAAGCAAAAAAAAAAAAAAAAAAAAACCTAAAAACAAAAAGGAATCCAGGGTCGAGGAGACGGATCTGATCATACTCCGGTAGGGGGAATCGAACCTCCGGCTGCCGTGTGAGAGACGGCGATGGGTTGGTAGCCAGCCAGTAGAAGAGAGGAGTTGGGGAGATAGTGCCGTTAAAAGTATGTCTTATGCACTCAGTGTAGTCTAATACCTGGAGCAAGCGAGGCAAGTGAATAACCCCCAATACGTCGCGATTGCGCTGTCGCCCAGATCAAATTACAATTGGATGACTGTCTACTCCGTAGACCGTGACAGTCGGTCACCGATTACTCCATACATTAGCTTCCAGTCCCGGTACCCAGGGCCAAGTATCACGGATGCACATGCTTGGTGGTTTGTTTGCAGCTGCTGCACCTCCCGCCGCTGCAACAGACCAGACCATATATAACATAACGTCTCTCGTATTCCCTTGCAGGCACTAATGCCGGTAGCCCAGCCGTGCGGCCGACTGGCGCATAAGCTGCATGATTGCCGCTGGATCCTATCACCGTCTCAATGAAGCTTTATCAGACATGGATCTATCCTGACACAAATAGTGTCGTTTCGGGATTAATTTCAGATAGGTACGTTTTCTCCAATTATCAGTATGCAAAGGAAAGAAGCTACACACTATCTAAATACCAGCTGTTGCATGTCAAGCCGGAGATACAGAACTTTTGTGATAGAACACACAGAAAACAGAAATTAACGCATACCCACAAACCGGGGTGTGACCGATGACCCCCGATCCCAAGGAACCAAGGTGTCTCCTATATGGTTAAAACACGCAACGTAAAGAGTCTATCGTGATATCGACGAACGCCGCCCGTACCGAATTACGAAAGGGAAAAAGCCGGATAATCATGCGCAGGCAAGGACGAAAGGGAAAGCAGGTCTACCAGTGTGAAAAGATACAAGCTCAGTGACTGAACTGGGCGTCAGGAACAGTTTACCAACGACGGGTGCCGCCGAGGGGAGCGGCGTTGGACGCGGTGTAGTTACCACCACGGCCACGGCCACGGCCACCCCAGCGACCGTGGCCACCGTGGTGACCGCCGCCGCCGCTGTAGCGAACCATCTCAGCAAGACGGGGATCGATCTGCTGCTTAGCCTCAGTGAGAATGGTAACCAAGTCACGAGCCTGCTTAGAGTCTGCAAAGAATGGGTCAGCGCAAGTACATCAAGGAGACAATTAGAGGCCAACTTACTTTCAGTGGTAAAGAAGGTGACAGCGGTTCCCTTGTTTCCGGCACGACCAGTACGACCAATGCGGTGAACGTAGTCCTCGGAGTTGTTGGGGTAGTCATAGTTCAGCACATGGGTGATGTCGCGAACATCTTTAAGAAAACATGTAACGTTAGCAAACAGAGCATTAGTCAAGCGAGCAACGTGGCCGAGGAGGTGCCCATTCTCAGTCGTGTGAGACTTGATGCATCACTCTCTCTTCTTTCGGGACTTTCATCGAAGATCCGTAGTGGACGAGTCCAAGGGGTGGCAAAATCGCGGTCCTAGAGCAACCTTGGAATGCAGCGTTCAATAGGTCGGTAGAGAAAGAACCCCAACTCTCTACCAACCGAGATCACAAGTTGTAGACGGGTGAATCAGAACAGAGATACTAGTAACATCTGCTACACTGCACTGTGAGTCCAAGGTTCTCCTGGCTTGAGAACCATTTCAGGAGACCCGACATAGCCTGGACGAGTCATTTAAACACCAACTTAGGGTGGAAGAGAGTCGAGCACCGTGCCATTGTCACACAACCTCAATCGGGTGGTGCCTTGTAGGCGACAAAGGAAGGGGAGGGGAGGGGGAGGGGGGGAGTTTGCAATATCATCATACCAATACCACGGGAAGCCACGTCGGTAGCCACCATGATTGGGCTCTTGCCCGTCTTGAATTCGTTCAAAACCCAATCTCTTTCTTGCTGTTGCTTGTCACCGTGAATGGCTGAAACACAAATGTTAGCTGATATTTCGAAAGGAAGAAGAGTCAAGAAAACTTACAGAGGGCGGGCCATCCGTCCTGGCGGAGGAAGCGGGTGATCTCGTCAGCGATGCGCTTGGTACCAGTGAAGATCAAGCACTTGTTGCCGCGGTTCTCCATGATCGTCTCAAGGTGCTTGATCATGCGGTCACGCTTCTCAAACTCGGAAACAACCTCGACGATCTGAGTGATACGGTGGTTGGCAGAGAGGTCCATGGAACCGATGTTGACCTGGATGTAGTCGTTGAGGAAGTCAGATGCAAGCTGACGGACCTCCTTGGGCCAAGTGGCGGACCACATGCAAGTCTGACGGTCAGGGCGAATCTGAGAGATGATCTTGCGGATCTGAGGCTCGAAACCCATGTCCAGCATGCGATCCGCCTCGTCCAGAACGAGATAAGTGACACGACGAAGGTTGGTGCGGCCAGCCTCGAGCATGTCAATCAGACGACCGGGAGTGGCAATGCAGACCTCAACACCACGGCTAAGGTCGCGGATCTGAGGGCCCTTGGGCACACCACCGTAGACACAGGTGTTGCGAATACGGGAGGACTTGCCGAACTTGGAGATTTCGGCCTGGATCTGAACCGCCAACTCACGGGTGGGGGCAAGGATGAGGACAATGGGTCCGTCACCAGGGGCGAGCAGAGGCTGGGCGTTGATGTGGACGATAGCGGGCAGACAATAGGTCAGGGTCTTTCCGGAACCAGTCTCGGCAATACCGACAACATCACGACCAGAGAGGGCCATAGGCCAACCCTGAGACTGAATGGCGGTGGGGCGATCGAAGCCCTGAGCCTTGACCTCGCTCAGGACGTACTGAGGGAAGCCAGCCTCGTCGAAGGTCTCAACGGGGCGAGGGACGTTCTTGCCCTGGACAGCCATCTCCTTGCTCTTGCGGAACTCGTCGACTTCGCGCTGGGAGCGAGCAGCAACATCGGGGTGCTCCTTGTAGAAGGACTTCTCGAACTTGGGAAGGGAGTCCATGTCTGGTAAATTCATATAAGTGACTGCAAAGGGACGGAAGTGGAACCAGCGAACTTACCCCATTCTTGCTTCTTCAAGCCAGCGCCGAGGTTGGACATTCTGTCACCACCACCAGCGCCTCCACGGCCACCACCGTAACCACCACCGCCATAGCCACCGCCGCCATAGCCACCACCACCACCTCCGTAGCCACCACCACCACCGCTGTAGCCGCCGCCATTACCGTAGCCACCACCGCCGCCGCGGGAGCTGCTGAGATGTTAACTACTGCTGACCTAGAAGGGAACAACACAAGGAATCCCAATAATGACATACCGGTAAGAATCACGCTGGTAGCCGCCGCCACCGCCGCCGCCGCCGTTGTAGGAAGACATGCTGAGGTTTTTGTTGTGTGAAGTTGAAGTTTTTAGAATTGGAAGGCAGAGTAAGCCAAACAAGGAAACGGTGAGAAAGAGAGAAACGACTGAAGATAAGATCAGACGATGCGACAAACCCTCTAGGAGACGAGAGGATATGACAAAAGAAGGTGATAAGGAGTAAGAGACAGATAGGAGGGAAAGAGAGATGAAAAAAGAGATGTGTTATAGGATGGGGGGAAAGAAGAATGAGGATGGGAGGAGGGAAGGAGGAGGAAGAAAAAGAAGAAAAGGAAGGCGACTTGGGGGGGAGGGAAAGGCGGGATCTTTCTATGGAAGAAAAAAAAGAGAAAGACTGGAGGCAAAACACCGCCTGATCAGGCATAGCGTAGAGGCAACTAACACCGCCTTTTTTTTTTTTTAACTGGCACTCTGACTAATTGGTCCATTGAGGCTGGGTACTTTTAGTGACTTTGAGTCCATTCATTTTCAATGGGTGAAACAGCCTCTTTGTTTGTAACTCCTTGTACACTTTTTCTGTACATAATGCACATGCTCATAAATAGTATCTCATCATTGATTATCCAAGTCGATCGTCATGCTTAGTAGTCCGGTTCTCAGCTATATACTCTACTCATACACAATCTTGAATATCTCTCCATTTCCAAAGCAATATTTACCATAGTCCGTCATCTCGAAACTGAAAGAGTGAATAGTCCCACTGCTAACAAGATTCGCCACCACCCAGACCCATGTCCCAGAATCTGATCTCCAACTCCGTCGCCCGCACGAAAATCTTAATCAATTCCTCCATCCGACTGGGCGAGACCTCTCGCATATGCTTTTCAAGCAATTCTAGAATTCGTCATGTTAGCGGGTCCCCCATCGCCCCCAGCTTTCGCCTCCTGCAGGGAAGGGAGATCCCCAAGGTGGTCTTGCTTACCGGACCCCAGACGCACTGCCTCGGTGTAGTCGTCGGCGACATAGTTCTCAACCCATTTCCAGTACCGGTTACCCTCCCGCACCGAATCTTTGTCCGTGTAGAGTCGTTGTGCGATAGCTCCGTAGCCGATCAAGCAAGGCGCAAGAGCCATCTGTAGGGCGAGCCAATCTCCCGACTGGCCAACGTCGAGGATATACCGACTATACGCAGTGCACGCTGCTCGTACGTAACAACAGTGTCCCCGTCAGCTATTCTGCACCGAGTAACGTATGGTTATGGTCGTCGGCGACGGAATGAGAATGGGTCACGCACCAATGGTTTCCGGAGTCTTCTCCATTTCCTCTTTGGTCAGTCCGAAGGAGGCACAGTAATCTAGGTGTAACGCTGTTTCGCGTTGGATATGTAGGACAATTTGCGCAGACTGTTCGCGTGAAATGGTCAGTATCTTGGCTGGTCGACCACCTGGTGACACCTCCACCCTCCACCCGAGTAGGATCGAAGCGCGCTTGTGTTTAAAAACATACCGCGGCGATTGATTCCATGCTCCCCGCCTTGTATGCAGCCAAAGCGTTGCTCCGTGCAAATTGAATCTGGTTCAGTTCGTCAGCACTGGATCTCGTCAAGGGAGAAAAGCTCGACATGTCATACCAAGTAAAGATAATCCTGAACGAGATATGATTTGAATCTCTCCAAAGGAAGTGTGCCATCGCCCAACTGCCGGACGAACTCATGCTCCGTAAACTTCTTCCAAGCCTCCTGAACGTCAGGACGACCCAGCGCATACTCTATAAAACGACCGCTGAATGACTCGTCAGCAACACATGCTCAACTCCTTCTCTCAGAAGTAAAAAAGGGCAAGTGACTCACGGTGCAAACGGCAGGCTATACAACGAGTGGAAGTGGTTGATCGGCCCACTCCCCTTGCCGATATCAAAGCTGGTCTTGATACCGGCTTCAACAAACCGAACAGCGCTCTGGACGGCCCGCTTCATGCCCTTACCGAGGGCGAGATTGGCCGCAATGGCCGAGGCCAGCGAACAGCCCGTGCCATGCGTGTTCTTCGAGATGAGGAAGTCCGTCTCGAACAAGGTGACTTCCTCGCCATCATACAGTACATCAACGACGATGCACGCATCCTCCTGATTTTGCGCGGTCTTATGATCTTTTGTGAGGGGCAAATGACCGCCCTTGAGCAAGACTCCCTTTGAGCCCAAGGAACAGATCTGCTTGGCCAGCTGTACCATTCCAGGGAGGTCAGTAGGCTCGGAAACATCAATTCCGGAGTCCTTGAGAAGTAGCAGAGCTTCTGGGATGTTCGGGGTGAGGATGGTGGTCAGGGGAAGCAATTTCGACCGCAGGACTTGTACAGCGGCCCCAGGGAGCAGTTGCGATCCACTTGTTGACACCATGACCTGTAGTCCCAGTATCAGACCGGTGAACATACACTGCATACTGGGGGAATGGAGATAGTTACCGGATCCAGCACCACCGCAGGAATCTGATGCGTGACCAGAGCCTCGGCAATCACATTAATTGTCTCCGCGGAGGAGAGCATTCCTTTCGCCAGTCAGCGCACGCACACGCATGATATAACCGGCGCGGCTTTCAATGAGCTGAAGCCAGAAAAGCCAATGGTGAGGAGGTGAGGAACAACGAACCCAATTTGACTACATCCGCACCGACATCTTCGAGGCCAGCATTGATCTGTTTCTTGACAAATTCAGGCGGAATGATAAAGATATCTTGCACTCCCAGAGTGTTCTGCGCTGTAAGACCGGTGGTTGCGGTCAGTGCATAGACGCCGTGAGCAGCCAGAACTCTCTGGTCCGCTTCTAGACCCCTGATGTCAGAATTGATTGCATTAGTTGACCAGGCCTTTGGAGAGAACCGTGCACAATTTGACGTACGCGCCACCCGAGCTGTCCGACCCCGCAATGACCAGAACTTTCTTAACCGACATGATAACAGTCGAGTAGCCCAGATTGGGATCGAGTTGCCCCGAATGATTGAGATAATTGATGGGGATGCAGATGTTTACACACCGAGCGAGTCAACCCGGCAATGGATGGCGGGAGTCACTGATCGGGGACCGGAGGAGAGGAGTGCGGGGCCCGGCTTTTGATAAGATAAAAAAATAAAAAAAAAATAAAAAAAAAGCACAAAAAAAAACAACAGCTCCGATTTCTCGACTATGCTTTTACTAACTACTTCCTACATGATACCCGTACATTAAAAATCCATAGATGCAAAATTGAATCCATGCCTATTCACCTCATCATGCCGTTGTTCCAAATCTGGTAATACCCGCTGTCCACATACTAAAACAGAAAAGTTGCTGATATGTACAAATGTAAATAGATCTATGAAAAACCAATCATGGCAACATGAAGCGGAACAGACTATCCATTTCAACCCATTGTCGTCCGCACTTCTTTAGATATGCGTCCACGACCCCTTTGACAGTTCCAAACCGGGTACGGTTGAACTCGACTAACGCTGCCACACTGTCCTTCTTCTCCGCGTTCCCCTCCTTCTCAGCCGCAGTTCGAGCCTTGTCGACATCCCAAAGTCCGGCAAAGTAGAGCAGCTGGTTGTACATCTGTTTTTCCGTGTACTCGTAGGACATGCGACCAAGACAACCTTCAGCGTGACCCTTGGGACCCAGGCAGCGGTGCCCGTATACACTGATCTGACGCGTCCGGTTACCGCAGGCCGTATCGTCGCAGACAAGCCAGCCCTCATAATATTTGGAAGTCTGGGCCCGGATCTGAGTTTCCAGCTGCGCAACGATGGTCAAAACCGAGAAAGGTTTCTGACAGGCTTGGTTGGGGCAGATAACGCCATTGGCTGTGCACATATGAACGGACCCGAGCAACCCTTCAAACACTGATTTCTCCTTGCAGGACCGACAGGTGAGGGTGAGTCGAGCTGCGCTTTCGAAACGCACCGAATCGGGAATTTGCGATTCCAGCGGGAAGATGTCAGCGTTCTGCTGGTTGCTTCCAGTAGAAGTGTTGATCTGATATTTGCGGACATCGAGGCCCAAACACTCCGCCAACCGAACAGCATCAGTACCGGGGATAGGAGCACATAGACGCTCAATAGGCGGGAAGATCTGCTTGAGCAAATAAAACTCGATGTCGGGCTTGAGTTCCGAGTCGGGCTTCATCACGTCCGGCAGTGTATACGAACGTTTGGCCGGCGGGAGGGATGCAGTTTCCGAATCCCCACTGGTCACGATGTAAGAGATAACGTCATTGGGACGAACTGTCTTTCCTCGAGCGAGCTCGCGCAGGGCGACCTGCACTGGAGGCATTGTCTCCTTGTTGGGGTATTCCTCAGGTCGCTTGGAGAGTTTCTAGGAGAAACGTTAGCATTCTTTGGTCTTTACTGTCCTCAAAGCCACACTCCATACCGTATAAATCACGTATTTCTGCACAGGGACAGTGAACTCTCGCATCTTGCCTGCAAGATCGCGCAGGTAGTCGTGGATCCGGTTAAGAACAAGTTCTTGGTCCTCGCCAGAGAGAACCTCATTCAACAGTTTCTGAGAAACTTCCTTCGACAGTGAGCAGTACTCACGTCTCTTCATGTCGAGACCCTTGACTTCCAGCTTGTCAACGTACTTGCCATCTACTTCTGTGATGTTGACGGCAGCGTACTTCTTCTTGGCATGCAAGAGGAGACGACGGAAGATGTTGTCGATATCGATCTCCAATAGTCGATAACGCTCATTCACCGACTTCTTGAATTCCTCACCGACCTTAATCGCATCGCTGATAGTGTCCATATTCGTGTTGATCATGACGGAGTCAGTATCACCATAGATGACACGGAGTTGTTTCGACTCCGCCAGCTCCTTGGTGCTTCTGAGAATCTCACGCCCCTTGAAGGTGGTAAGCATGGCCAAGGGACGAGCATAAAAGCGACTCTGCGTGTAACCCAAGCATCCGTACATAGAGTTGGCCGTCAGCTTGAAGGCCAACTGCTTAGTGTCCCAGAGAGCGAGCTGCTCAGGCGTCGCGCGTTTGTCTTTCATCAACTTCTTCACCTCACGTCGACGACCGACCAAAGTTGCGATTAGGCGGGGCAGGATACCCTGCTCTTGCTCTGACGACGGGACCTCGGGTACTTTCTCCTCCTTGTCATTCTCGGCCTAGATAGAGTTGTGAGTAGGCGTTCAGTGGTTGGTCGAGTTCATAAACTCACAGTTGCCGTCCGTTCCACGGTCGTGAAGCAGATATTATACTCCTGAATGATACTCGGGTACAGACTGTTGAAGTCCATGACTAGGACAAAGCGGTCGTAAAGGCCCTTCTCGGGTTCAAAAACCAGACCACCCTTATATTTGTCCTTCTTTTTCTTATCCGCCGAGTCGTCCTCGTCACCTTCCTGGAGTTTCTCTTCCGCTTTCAACAGCTTGGAAGAGTATTTATCAGGACAGATGTATTTGTTCCGGTGGAATTCGTGGAGGAGAATGTACTCGTTCCGCTCGGCGCGCGTACCGCTGAGCGTCCTTGCCCAGGAGTTACCAGCAATATTGGTGAGCACTTTGGTTAGAGGTAACATCTGCAGCTTCAAGACAAGAGCGGCGATGAAGTAAGTGTCTGCATCACAATGGTTCACAAAATTCATGAGACCATCTTTCGTGGTAGCCCAAGATTTCAAGGCTGCTTCGGTGTCTAGTTCTTGTCTCGTATTGCCCTGTCCCAAGTAGAGTTCGCACATCTCTGTCAGGCTCCAAGATTGACATTTCATCATCAGAGACTATCAAATGTCAGCACATATCCTTTTGTGACCGCTGTCACTGAAACTTACCTTGCCCATGTCATTAGCCACATCACACATCAATCGTCCTGCGATCAAATGCCTTTCAGCGAAGAAACCTCCACCCCTGTTGAAGTTCTTAGGCCAGTCTCCACGTTTCAGTCGCCCGAGGCGATGCCATCCTGGCGTCTTCTTTTCCTTGAGTCGGTTGAGAAGAACGCTGAGGTCGACTTCCTGGAGCTGGTGCCCCATGAGGACATCAGGATCCATCTTCTCGAACAGTGCCAGGAATTTACTGAGCAGAAACTGCTCGCTCCTTTCCAGCATGAATGTACCTCGTTGCTTCCGGGTTTCGGCTTCGAAGTGCATGGGGTAAGAGGTGCCCACCGGCCGCATAACCGTGAAAGTTTTGCAAGGCAGCTTCTCCGGGGGAGTAGTGTCCGTGAGAGAGACATTCTCGTAAACTCTGGCACTGGCCACCAGAATCTCTTGCTTGTTCTCCTTGACGTTGAGTTGCGTGCGGAACGAAAGACTCATTAATGTGAGAGGCGGTGCGTCCAGATTCTCGGAATCGGGCACCGGAGAGATGAGCGCAGGCTTCGACACCTGGCATTCAAACTTACACCAGGAGGCATTGTTGACAGCCGAGAAGTCTGCTTCTTCAATTTTCAGCCAACATGGACCCATAATGTTTTTCCAGAGCACAAATTGTTCGAACAAGGCCGTGTTAGTTCCGAAGACGTGGGAGAATGTCTCCCCCTTGACGTCCATGGGCAATGCAGGCTTATCATAAGGGTAGAGAAGCTTCAGATAATCCGTTTCTTTCGGAATGCCGGGCACCTCAAACGCATACTTGCGCGTGCACGGCTTGATCTTGTGCATTCCCACTCGCAACCTCGACATCATATCGTCTACTTCGCGATAGACATCTTCCATATCCACCTCTTCATCGGTCTCGCGCCCGTGCTTGTGACGGTTCTCGCGGGGAAGAAAGTATAATTTTCGGAGGATATTGTCGACTTTGACGAAGGCACTGGCATAGGAGCCTGTCTGTTTATTCTTCACCTTTCCGAACAAGCACAGGCTCCCGTTGACCTCAGTGAAATCCAACCAGAACATACGTAAGCTCCCATCCTCCTCAACAACGTCTTGTGGACGTAGTTTTCCGAAGGTTCGCATCTCAGAGTGGGCGGGGCTGCTGAGAACGTTCAGCTTGCTTCGGACGTCGTTCCAAGATGCATCAACGTCTGGTAGAGCCTTGACGGGAGAAGAGCTGGCGATCGAAGGATAAGACTCCTTCTTAAGCTTAGGCACTGGTCGGCTCCCAGCCATGTTGATACTTGCTGCCTTGGCTTCGTTCTGTCCAGTAGCTTGCGTGACTTCCATCAGGTCGGTGTCATCCTCGTCCGATTCTTCTACCTTGACCGCCACAGCCGTTGTCTTCCTCTCGATGGCCTTGCTGATAGGCGATGAAGGCATTGGGTCACTCATAGGAAAGTCCTCATCATCCATGTTGGGAAGCGGACCATCATCATAGTCGTCGTCCATGTTAGTATCCGACTGATCCTTTACCGGAGAAACCGGATCACTATTCTCATCCTTCTTGATATGCGCATCCTTTCGCGTTCTGTCCGAGAGCGGCGGGGACAGGATCCGGACTTTGCGTCGAGTCTCGGACTTGACGATATTTCGGGTTGGTAGGCGTTGCGGAACGACGTTGGTATCGACCTCTCCAAGGAGGTCAGCCATGAAGGCATCATCCTCTGCGGTAGCCACTGGCTAAAGTGGAAAAAATTGCAAGTTAGAACAAAGCCCAGTTTCTAGACCCTCTTCCTCCAACTTCCAAGCTATCACGTAACCTTAACCCGAGGGACAAAAAAAAGGAAAAAAGCTCACCTTGGGCTTCGGGGCGGACGGCGCAGCCCCGCTGTTGAAGTATTTCGAGATCCCGTTGTTGATTTTTTCCTTCCTCTGCTTCTCTTCTTCACGTTTCCGCTTGGCAGCCTTGCTCCGGGCAGGCAATTCATCGTCCTCGCTTTCACTGTCGTAGTCGGCGCCGCGCTCGTTCCACACTTCGCGACCGTCGTCCGCGTATCCTTCGCCGTTATCGTCGACCACGAAGTCGTCCTGATCGAGCCGATTGCGGATGATTTTCTTGTACCCTTCGTCATCGACCTCTTCGTAGACATCGCCCTGTTCCTCCACCTCATACGTGGAAAGGCGTTTCTTGCCCGCGGCGCGGAGAGCGCGCAGCTCTGCTAATTTGGCACGGGCAGACATGGCGACCCGACTGTCCTTGGTTCTTCTTATGAAGAGCTAGAGTCCATGAAATGCCGTTCACTTGGTCAAATCAAGTTCGAACAAGCCTTAGGATAACAATGGGGTCAGAAAGTGGGTTCTGAGGAAGGGAGGGGGGCTGAGAGTTCAATGCCAGCTGCTGTTGCTCCGACAGGAAATGCGGGAATCGCGCGGAGGCGGAGGCAGAGGCAGATTCAACGCGTTTCGGAAACGCGGTTGCGACGCGCAACCCACCAATCCCGTTAAAGTGGTTTTACACTGCCTATTATAGTAGGTGAACACCAACGCATCTGTATCTACGGAAAGGCATCTACATAATCCCAGATGCTTAAATCAAGAACTGACACAATTGATGAAAAATTATGTTGTCACCGTCAAGGATTCAATTAATTTGCTGCAGGACTAAGTTAACATTGACAATGTCATACATATAGCCCGTCCTCTGAACTCATGTCACTATCTTCCACTGCTATCTGTTAGCGTTATCCGACACAAATGGAGCCCCGATATTTACCTGGTACAATCCCGTAGTCAAAGGACCCGTCCAGATTCGCCTTCAGAGTTTCACTGATCAGGAGTTGCGCCTCCTCGGTCAGAGTACTATCTACTGCATTCAGGATTGACAGGTTGAAGCCTTTATTACCGGGCCCTAGCTGCGAGATAAAGTCAAGGATTCCATCAGCAGTGAACTTGCTGAAGGCGGGGATTACAAGACTCTCCAGCTTCGAGAGATGTGTGAATGCCTGAAAAACGGTATCGTCGAAAAAGTCGCCGCTTATCCAAAGCTTTTCCAGGCGGGGAAGCAACGCGGTCAAGGCCATGACATGATCTTGCGAAAAGCCGTCGGAAATGTCTTTCAGGTCCAGCTCACGTAACTTACTCAGCTGGCTCAGTGCCTGTACTAGGACCTCGTTGTCATGGTTGGAAAAGGAGGCTTCGCCGCTAAGGCAGAGAGTTCGCAGAGTCTGCTGGCAGGCAAGGGCTTCATGAAAGGCCTGGGCACCTGACATGTTATACCGAGACAACGAAAGACTAGTCAGGTTGAACCCATCGCTGGTCAATGTCTGTGATAACAGGAAGGGGTCATCGACAAATCGTCTCACTTCCAGCTGCCGCACTGATTTGCAGCTGCCGATCCACTCGGCAACTTGCGAGACAATCGTATAGAATCTCTCATCCCGCGGGGATGGAACCGAGTCGGTTAAAGTCAGGACCCTCAACGAGGGAAGGGCTGCTAAAGAGGGCAGTTGTGCAATGCCATCGATTGTGAGGCTCGTCAACTTCAATTCTGATAGCGATTGCCGGTGTGAGCCCAGACCCACAATGGAGCGAGGCCCAAGCTGGCTCATGCTAATCAGTTCAAAAGTTTCCAATGTGTTTGGCCTTAACTGGTCGAGAAACTGTTCGGATTCAGCTTCCGCGGTTGTGGGCGGACGGTCTCTCCTGCGCACTTGTCAGTACTGTAACCAGGGCGAATTTCAGTGGCATATTCGGGTCTATACCATGAATATATGGTGAGGTGCTTAAATTTTGGGCAGTTATGACGGAGCTGGGCACCAGTATGTTCGCTTAGAGCTTCGCCAGACCATACCGTTAGTGATTGCAGCAAGGGCAGTCCCCCTACCCATTCGGATAGTGTTTCAGGGGGGACTAGAAAGGCCATTAGCAAGACCCATAACATACACTGGCCACGCTTAGACGTTGGGCTTACCATTGAGCGACATCCCTCGTATAGAAGCCGTTTTCTTCACAATCGCTGTTTGGCGTTAGCTCTTCATCTCATATCTCATCGTCATATGGAGTCAAGAAGGGACAGACAGACCGGAACCAATCTTAAGCTTGACCGAGTCGGCACCGGGATCGGGGCCCTTGAACGACGACCGTAGCCGCTTGTTGCCTTTCGACTGGTAGTCGGAAGAAACAATCTCTGACAGTTCCGGGATGAAAAAGTCACTACAATCAGCCCGTCAGTATTTTGATCACCGATAGCTGGTATCTGGAGCATGTATTACTCCCGTATCTGCCCGCTGAAATTTGGATCTTTCAGCAGATCTCCCAGATCATCCAGATCTAGATAACGAAGATAGCTGTAGTAAGGCAGGTAGGTCTGACCCAAAGCCGATAAAACAATGGATCGCCATAAGGTTGCCCACTTCCGTACGGTGGGGTCGACCTCACGCCTCAAGGATGCATTAAATGTAAAGCGTCTGCGCGGGTTGAGAAATTGTTCATCCTCCGTCCCTCCACCCCGTACGGGTGACGCATGGCACACCCTGCAGGGAGTTTTAGCAAAAACGCACCTCATGGGGACGGAGAATGGAAAAGCAAAGGATGGGAAGCATACTTATACAACGCAGCTAGCGCGTGGGCGGTCATGTATTTCGAGGATATGGCGCATTGAAATAAGCTGTTGTGGTCTCGCTCATCTCCCAGGATATCGAAGATCATACAAAGTACGTCATCGGCTAAGGCGAATCCCATCTTCGCAGCGCAGAGCTCCCAATTCCTTAAGAATTCCCACTAACTAACCAAGACAGCTCAATAGGCGTATTATGCTTTGATAAGAAGTGCTTGGCCCTGAGTCCTCGCGCGGGAAGGGTTCTTTGAAGGTTGTCTTTTGAAGGAGAGATACTGTAGGGCCGCCAGTCCTTCCAGTAGATACGCGCTTATGTAATCTCGTGTCGTGTTTGCGGTCGACGTGCGGCGGGTTTGCATCAGCCATGGAGAACTTATCCAGGACCAAACAAAGACAATCCGTGATAAACTGCGTGATAAGAAATCGGAGGGTGTAGAGAAGGACACAAAAGTACTGCTCGTGATCCGCATTCTCCCCGCTCATTCTCGATAAAAAGCATACATGGCCTCCCTATCGTTCTCTCTCTCCCCGGAGGCGATCTATCAACTACACGATGCATTGATGTGCCTGGGTAGATTTGGCGACAATGTATCATTCGAAGCCGAATTCGATCTGGTACGTGATGCTCTATTTGTGTAGCTTGAAAGTCCTGAAGTGACTCACACAGATGAAATCAAGCTTCGTTTGAGCGTCTTGAACTCCACCAAGACAGCCTACGCCGCCTTCGCCTTTGATGCAGACAAGTTCTTCGAGTCCTACTCATTCGGGGTAGATAGACGCAACATGTCTGCAGGCGTTCAATCACATAAGTTCTGTTGCCAGGTGTTGATCAAAGTGGGTGGTCTTCGGATCAAATTAACCACCACCAAGGGGGGTTTCTCCAGCTAACATTGGAATAGGCCCTCGTGTCCGTCTTCAAAGGAAGAGCAAGTGGCCGCAACAAGGACACCTCGGTCGAACGATGCGAGTTCGAGCTGCAAGACAATCCCGATGAGACGGAATGCCGCCTCGTCATCAGACTGATATGCGGACTTGGTGATTAACCCTACCCTCTACCGCAAGCATATTTTGTTCCTCCCGCCAGGATGCTGACAACTCAGGCGTCATCAAACTCTACAAGCTCACGTACGAGCCCGTCTATGTTCAGCATGCAACATTCGACAGGTCCAGAGCGACGAATGAATGGAGCATCGAGCCCAAGTTTCTGAAAGAAGTCACCGACCACTTCGGTCCGTCGGCAGAGCAACTGGACATTTACTCCGAGCACGGCAAGACCGTTTTCACCAGCTTCACTACCAAAATCGCCGACGGAAAAGGTTTAGATCTCCCAACTAAAAGTCTGCTCGCCCATATATATGCTAACGAATACCTTCTATGCAGAGATCCTGCGACAACCAGTGCATACCTCCGTGGCCATCGACAAACGGGACTTTGAGTATTACCTGGCCGAGGACAATCGACACATTGCGATCAATCTGAAGGACTTCAAGGCTGTCCTTGCGCATGCTGATATTGTCCACGCCAGACTCACCGCCCGGTTCACCACTCCCTGCCGCCCGCTGCAATTCGCATACGAACTCGAGGGTGTCAAATCCGAGTTCACCTTAATGACGAGAGGTGAAGCCGTCGGGGACGATGGGCCAAGCTCGTCTCGAGCCGCCGCGCCACAGTTGTCTGCTCGACAGACCCCAGCTCCTGTGCAAGTGAGTCAGCAGAGGCCCACTGCTACCGACGCAAGTCGAATGCCGCCGCCGTCCTCGCGGAGTCGATCTCTCCGCCCTCTCACCGGAACGTCCGCTCGAGCTTCGCAGACCCCCGCAGAATCCCAGAGACCTCAACCGCCGGTCGAATTCGATAGTCTCTTCGTACCTGCGGATGATGACCGACAATGGGACGTGTCGAATGACGAGGAGGCTCCAGCCGAAGACGAGCTTGGCTGGGATGCCACGGGTGACAAAGTACGACTCCCAGCATTAACCGTCTTCCATTGGCAGCTGGTTACTGACTTGATAACAAAGGACACTTTCACCGCCAGCTTGAGGACACGGGTGCCCAACGAGGAGTCGGAGGCCGCCGAAATAGGCCAAGAGGAGGAGACGGGCATCCCGCCCACCCAGCGCATATCACAGGTAACTTTAGGTGCCCTGTCCACTTGAAAAATTGACGAGGAAACTAACACCGTCAGCTCCATGGCCTCGGTCTGTTCGATTAAGCAATCAAGCATCGCCGCGCCAGCTGTCAGCCACTTGACGGTTCCTCCAACCGCGTCGGGGTCAACATTAGGCGGTGATGATCCAGCTTGTTGCGCAACCAGCGCCAACGCCCACAATGTCGGACTCGCCATCTGGCAGGGGAATCCGTTTCCACTCCCCCTTGACATTGCCCTGCGCATCGGTATCGGGACCACAGTTCCCATGCTCGCCCCAACCACAGGCCACGACCGTGCGCTCATCCAACCGCGCAAGAAGATGCTCGCTCCCCGGCGCCAGATCCCTCACCACCTGGCCGTGCCCCAAGTCCCCGGTACTGGTCGATGATGGAATCTGTCCGCGATCATTCCTGCCCCAGGCCACCACCTCCCCATTGTTCAAATGTACATAGACGCCATGCCAACTGACCTCGATGGCCCGATAGCCTCCCGCGCGTAGTGCCATCTCCTGCACCTGGGACGCAGACACCCCCGAGCGAATCCCCCACTTATCATCCACCGCGCCCAGCACGGCGAACTCCCCCCTAGCAGGATCGCCCATGATCACCGTAAACTCCCGCCCACACGCCGCCCCGGTCGCCGGGAACCCCAACCCCTCCCACCCCTCAATCCTCCGGGGACTCCAGACCACCTTGTCAGGGATATTGGCCTCCCCCAACTGGCCCTTCCTCGCCGCGCCCCAACCCCACACGCTCCCATCGGAAAGCACCACCACCGTATGGCCCATCCCACTCGCAACCGCGCGCACCCTGACCCCGGGAGGCGGAAAATCCGGAATCGCGACGCCGCCCGCACTCGCGCGGAGACACCCCTTCCCCAATCCCAATTCCCCTTTCAATCCCGATCCCAACACAAGCACTCGATCCCTGCTCTCCTGTCCCCCCTTCTCCTCCTCCTTCTCTAAGCCAGAAGCGACCAAGACCGTCCCCTCCCACGTAGCAGCCACCCCCGTGAACGTATCATAGACCTGACCACCACCACCACCTGCACCTGCACCACCCGCACCAGCACCATCTCCCGAACCACCCCCCAAATCACCAGCAACAACAACCACCCTCCTAAACCGCATCACCATCTCCCCCTCCCCCTGGCCTCCATATTCCTTCGAAGATACCCCACACCGCCCATCCCCATTCCACCCCGCCGCAAAGACCCTGCCCCTCCGATCCGCCACCAAAGTATGATTGCCCCCGGCCACAATACGAACCACGTCGGCTCCCTGCGGCCCACTTCCTGCACATTCACCTTCACCATGGTCCTGGTCCTGGTGGTGATCCTGGTGGCGATCCTCCGCATCCTCCGCAACCTCGAAAACACATCTCGTCGGCACAGAGACATCCTCCGCATGCCCCAGCCCCAATTGGGCGGAGCCATTCGATCCGAACGCGAAGAGGGGCATAACCTTTTTCCAAACTCCGTGACGGTTCCCGAGATGGCTTGCCTTGCTCTAGCCAGGTAATGCAGCGACTTGACAGATCGAGAGGGTATACTGCCCACCCCGCGGGGGAAAAATACTCAGTCGGTATACAGCAATGTGGATGGATTGTGATGTGATCTTATCCCCCGTTCTTTCGGGAGCAGTCGCAAATCAAATTACTAGCTGCTGCCCCTGACGGAAAAAGAGATTAGATAAATTCGTGTCACGTATGAAAAGTAGCAAGCAAGGAAATACTATCATGGATGAATGGGATGAGAGAGGATAGACAGACCACACAGGTTTGGTTTGTTCTCTTTAGCGGTCAGAAGAGCACTCCTTTTTGATATCACAAGACAAGAGAATTAACCGAGGGTAAAGGACAGTGACTAGACTACCTAGGCACCAAAGATCAGATAATCTTGCAGGTGATAACGAGGGGGGGTGGAGAGGAAATTCGATGCAGGAATATTATTGTTACTGATAACGAAGCGATAAACAAGGTAGTGAATGTACCGCCTTTCCTTATCGCTTACCTCTTCCGAACTAGTGGGGGCAATTATCCGGCAGAATCCTGGTCGGCCGAAAACGGCAGAGTGGAAGACCGGCAATGACGACGTGCGAGAACGCCGTGGGGGCAAAGGACGATGTAACTTGCCCTCCGATGAAACTGTAAAATTTCCAAGTCTAGGGTAGCGATGTGGAGACGAAGGATACTACGAGGCCATATGTAAAGAAAAGAAAGTCAGGATGAAAAGTATGTATTTCCCAGCATTGGGGAGGATGCAATATTAATCAGCTTCTATATACTTAAAAGTAGGTATTTATGTACCTGGGTATTGGGAGGAGGTGTACAGCCACAACAAGAACCAAGCAAAACCACTCGCTCGAAAAACAAAGATTGTGAAACAGCAAGAAAGGAAGAGTCAAAGGCATCATCAACCCGGATTGGGGTATGCCACATGCAATGCATCACGCCGATGGTCTTTTCAAAGTGCTAGAAAGGGAATCATTCAACATATCCTAATGGTTGGTCTTCTCATTGAAGGACTCTTCCGAGTCATCCTGCGCAGCCGGAGGGAGAGCGAAGTTATCCGCCCTCGTGGCCGGCTTGTCCATTCCGCGGAACATAGGGCTGGTGCGGTGGAAGTAGGAGTGGACGTGGCCTTCCAGAAGAGACTCGTCGGTGTCCTGCAGGTAGTCTTCGCCCTTGGTAGTCTCATCCATCTTGCGAGCCATGGCAGACTCCCATTCAGCGCGGAACTCCTCGACCTTCTGCTTGTAGTCAAGCTCGGCGTTGTAGTTCTTTCCAACGCCGCGCAGACGCTCCCAGACAGACAAGTGCTTGGAGTGGATAGCAGGACCGTGGTAGTCCTGCTCACGGCCTTCACGGATGTACTGCCAACGACGCTCCTGCTCCTTCAGATCCAGACCAGTGGTGTCGGGAAGGAAGAGCCAGGTGAGAACCATGCCGGCCAGACCCCACCAGGGCACAAAATAGAACTTGGTGCGGGTGCCGATGTAATTGTACAGCACCGAGGCCAACAGGGCACCGAGTTTGCCGCAAGCAGCGGAGATACCGTGAGCCGAGGCGCGGATAGGAGTAGGGAATACTTCGGCGGCAACCAAGAAAGTGATCGAGTTGGGGCCGAATTGGTTGAAGAAGGAACTCAGAAAGTACATAGCCTGGAAAGCGTGGATGTTCTCCGGCTGGATGTAGTGATCGTAGTGGAAGGCGGGAACGACGAACATAACAAAGCACATCAGGAAACCGATCATCTGCATCCACTTGCGGCCGTAGAGTTTGTTGTCCACGAAGAAAGAGGCGCAGTAGTATCCAGCCAACGAGACACCGACATTGCACAAGCTCCACAACCATGTAGGCATAATGGATTTGTTATGGGGGCTCAAAACTTCGATGAACTCGGAGCTGAAAAGCTTGTTACCGTAGAAGAAAACATCATTGCAGAACCAACCGCCGGTGGTGGCCAGAAGACGAGGCCCGAAGTACTTGAGAGTGAGCTTGAGAGAATTGACATCATAGCCAGTGACAGAGGCCTTCTTCTTAGCGGCGTCCAGCTGCTTACTAGCAGACTTCATGTGGTAGGCACGGTAGTAGACCAGCCACAGGGTTCCGACGGCGGGAATGGCGAAGGAGATACGGTAGGTCCACTGAGCGGCAACGGCGGAGTAGGGAGGGCTACCGCTTCCATGGTGGAAGATCAGTAGCAAGATGATCAAGATAGCCTGGTTGAAGAACTGACCCCAACCTTGCATCAAGAAAGCGCTGGTGACCTTACGACCACGGTGGAGACGATCCTCCTTGGTCGAAACCTTTCCGGAGCCGACGGCATTCTCCATACCGCTGGTGGCAGTCATGGGATATTCACCACCGACACCAACACCGTAGACGAACAGAGACCAGGCGTAGCAAATGATCCAGCCATTCTCGTTCACACCCCAAGCTGCGATAAGCATGATCAGACCGAGAAGCATTATTGTAGCATCCTGAATTAAACCCCAGCGGCGACCGACCCTAAATCATGTGGTCAGCGATACTCCGTCCGAACAGATTCAAATTGAAGACCATACCAGTCACCTAGAATACCGACCAAGATCTGACCGACAATGATACCGAGAATCTCGAGGTAGTCGATGGCGTAGATCCATTGCTTGTCGCAAGTCTCGTATTCTTTCCAGCAGGACTTGAAGGAATTCTGGAAGAGGGGCTTGATGTTTCCGATAGAGAAGAGCACGTAACTGGATAGGCGCAAAAAAGCAATGTGAGCAAAACTGGTGGCACCTTCGGGAATAGTCGTTGGAGGGGGTGGACCTACCCTTCGAGACCAAGACCAGCACCAGGCAGGACCATATTCCGGAAATAATAAGAGACAGGAGAAAGAGGATCCTCCTTGATCATGGCCCAGATTCCACGAAGCTCACGCTTGGATTCCTGGGCATCGTAGGAGCCAACGAACTTGACTCTCTTGACTAGGGGCAGATCGGCCCAATAGGTACCATCGGGCGTATAGCTGTCATCGGGACGAATGAGCTGATCGAAGGCACCCTTTTCGTGGAGATCCATGTCCTCGAGGGGATTATGGGTGCCAGTCATGTCGGGGCCATGAGGGGCCTGAGCACCGAGAGTTGCCATCTTGTCGGACGATGTGGAATGATAATCGACTTGGCTGTCGCAACAAGACTCGGACAAGAAGAAGAGGCGCTCTTAGAAAGGTCTCCTAAAGAGGAGAGAAGGGGAAAACGGGCGCGTTGACCGTGATGGAGGCGTCACACACGATGCAGGCCAAGTTGTTGGACAGCGGCCGGCCATCAATCTTATATTCCGAAAATCTCTGGGCTGGGCGGACCAGCAACAGCCCACCGTCACGCCCCAGGCACATGTGCAAATGGTGGGACGTGATAAGCCAGACGCCGGTCTTGGGGGGGAGGGAGGGGGGGAGTGTGTGTGTGTGTGTGTGTGGTTCATGGGTCGACGGGGGAAATTCTGGGTAGCCCGTAGTCTGGTAGGTAGTGCGAGATCCAACTGTAGTGGCGGGCGGGTGGGGAAGTAAGAATTAGTTTTAGCGGAGTGGATCCCAAGGAAAAAAGAAGGGTTCCACTGCGCTGCAAGTCGTTAGTCGACTTAGACTAGGATGCAGGAAGGCGGACTCTCGCCAGCCCCAGTGCCTAGGCCCTAGACCCAGTTAAGGATATTGAATAGGTAATTGAATACTGGAGCCACTTTCTCTCTTTCCTCTCGGCCTTTGTGTCGCGGCTTTTCGACCGGAGAGACCGGAGCGGGTGAAAGTTCCCATGAGAGAAGAAGAGGTTCAGGACGGGGCGGTCGTCGGTCATCGGTACCTAGTAAGTACTGCAGTGGTGGCAGTAGTAGGTAGGAGAGGTTTCCAATCCAGCTTGCCGTTCCCGGGCAGAGTTTCTTCCTCCGAGAATCAATTGCACCCACCACACCCGCATCCACCCGGATGAATTGGAAAAACCCATCTATCCGAATATTGTTATGACTTTCGTCGGGTGGCATGAGAATCAAAATGAAAATCTATTATCCCTCCAAAGGACGAATTCCAGAGGATCCAGTCAAACTAGGATTATGGATTAATGAATAATTCTCAGGAATAATAATAATGCCTGGTGGTAGACGGTGATTGTGGCGGAAGTCAGTTGAGGTTGAGCCCGCCGAGGAACAGACGAAGGACCAACCTTGGTGCGGAAAGGCGGGCGTGAGGGGCGTTTCCCACTGCAGAACTTCCGCCGCCGGCCAATCAACAGCGCACGTGGGGGCAGAATCGCCTTCGATCGACATTGACCGCCTTCTAGAATCACCCGCCCGGATTTACCTCGGTCCAATGAAATGTTGGCAACCGCAACCCCACTACGAAAGCTGCAGAGGTGCACGCCTGGCCGGCCCCGAAGTCACCATGAATTGCTGGCAAATGGTGGTGGTGGCATCATCCTCCGTTTTTTTGACTGTTGAAAATTTCCGGGGGAGATAACAAAAAGACGGGGGATCTATTGGATCTGGATCTAAGAATAATCACGACGCTGCAAAAAAGACCGACCTGCATCAATTGGACCAATCTGGCTGGCTCACTTAGTTGTTCCCAGATGGGAAAGAGAGAGCGTGCGCTGCGTGCGCTGTCAAGTGAGATCTTCAAGTATATGAGAAAGTTGGAATTGAGCGGCAAGAGGGCTCCGCTCGATCTTCAGTGTGTTACACAATGCTGTTCATCATGATGTTCAATGGTTGATTTATCTCGATTCCATTAGATTTTACAGCTGAATGATGCACATCTCGATAATATGAGTATGTTTTTTTTCCTGCGTTGTCCTTCGTCCTTACGTTCCTTCGGTCCTCGTCCACCTGACACTGACAGCCGGGCCACGACAGCCATGGACTTTTTTTGGAATAAGACATGGCTCATTGGAACACGCGCACATAGCTAGTTTGACCCGGGCTGAAACTCGTGGTCGAAGTCTAAGCTTGTGCCGATGCATACGTAGTTGCATATACAATTGAACAAGTGAACAAGTGAACATGGTGTTTGGCATCTCTTGGCACTGCACCTTCAGTTGTTTGTCCGCCAGCCAGTCGCATCGCGTCCTGCCAGCACGTTCCCGCCAACCCTTCCCCAGTCGTCCATCAACAACACTTCCCGAGTTCCCCATCTTTTGTTGCCCTCGTGCTCTTGTGCCTATCTGGGAGGTACCCCTCCCGAGTCCTCTTTCATTATCGCCTAATCAAGAGATCCATCCGGTTTCATGGCTCCTGCTCGTTTCCACGGATGGAGACGTCGGCCGACCACATGGCACTACGTCCGCCCTCTTTGGACCTATCCCTTGCCTGCATCGCTCCACGGTGCATTTCAGTCAGCTTATACATCATTCTCGTACAGGACACCGGAACGAGGTGCCACAGTCACGGTGCAGCTTGGGACCCTCCGTCTCCGCCCGATCATGGTCATCAAATCTAATGTGTGTTGGATGATGACGGCGCACGTCTTGTCTCGGAGATGCTCTGGGCGGACTTTACCGATATCAACCTTGAAACCTTAAAGATAGGGGTCTCATCATACTTGGAGGTACAGCCTGGCACCTCCTCCTGGCAGTATGAAGCCGGCTTGGGTTTGGTCCAATGAGAGCCGCGGGCTCCGCCTCGTGGCTCATATCTCTTTGACCCGGGCCTGCCTTTCCACTCCCGCGGGCAGACCATCAGCATTGCTGACAGGGTCTCCCATATCAAAGGAGCTGTTGAGATTAGGGATCGTCTATCCCACTGCTCCTTCCAGCTCCATCCCGAGCTTCATGGGTCATGGTCAGCCGCCATGCTGCGTATGCATCTAGAAACAGCTACCCGGCCGGCCCTAGTGCAGCAGATTGGCCACGCACTCTGATAGTTGGGTAATAGCTGCAGGGAGATAACATGAGAGCGCTGGACCCTGATTCCACTTTCATCAAATGAAAGGATCTAGATGCGACTCATGGCCCGGTGGTGCGCGGCGTTCAGCGAGATCGGCCGCTCATCTCCTGACATTGCAGCCAGGCGAGATCCAGCAGAGCCGATGGTGGTCAGACGTGGTCTCTTGGGAAGCTATTCCTTCAATGAGTGGTTCGGTGAAGTATGGCCGCTACAATGGCTTCAAGCTCTGCTTTCCACACATCGAATGATGATGAAGCACGCTGTGCGCAGGTTGATATCTGTTTCCATCATCCAAGCAAAGCTTGACTGAAGGCGTGTATCACAAGCCTTCTTGGCCTCATATCTCGTCCAGGGAACACACGGCTTGGTTTCCGCCACTGGATGCAGCCTTGTTTCTTGGAGTTCTTTGCCTAGAATCATCCTGGCGCTGCTTATGCATTGCCACACCCTCGACCCTGCATGCCTGGGAGGCTACTAGGCCAGGCGTCGAAGGAATGCCAACGCGGCAGCCGATATACCCGCTCTTTGCTAGCTCGTGCAGATGTCTCAAGTGGGTTGCCCCCCTTACTTAGTCATGTACGATGCATTGTCACTCGAGTGAACTGGTTCTCGCTCTCCCGTTACTCGGGTGTAGCCCGGCCCGCGCCACCGGTCATCAGGTCGGTTGCCTTGTGCAATCGTCGACGGTGGTACAGTCCCAAGCCCTTGCATGGACACAAGGCTTACCCGAACACTTTAATTCGACAGACTATAACTTTGGTGGTGGTGGTGAGGTCATGCCTGCTCTCTGGTCTTCTTGGCCCGGCGCTTTCAGTGCCGACTCGAGAGGTTGTCCAACAACTCACGGCAAGCGATTCGTAGATTCCAAAACCCGCCACGTTCCTAGTACATGACCCCTTTCTGTAGCCCTGCTAGCGGAGTAGGCGATGGTACTACACATGCAATCCCACTGCATTAGACAACTAAAGCCACCGCGGAAACCCGAACTTGGCCATCTACATCGCGTTCTCCAGATGAAGAAAACCCCCCTACAACAGCCAGAGTACATCATAAAAGACCATCACCAAGCACTTACCCAACTAACACATCTCATTTATTTCCCCCTCAACCCACTGCATGGCATTAGTACGCGGGGGCACAGTACTGATTCAAATGAAGTATGCATCATTGCGACCAAGCTTCATACCTCAGTCAACTGGGGTACTGTACAATTAACCAGGCCAGCGGACATGATCCATGATCGGTTGCGAACCTTCCAAAATGGTAACCCTCCCCTCCCTCCCTGCCCTGGCAATGAAGAGATCCCTCTTAGCTTTTTTTCTTTTTTGACATCCCACTACTCTCCAGAGAATCCGTATCCAAATGCAAGTCCCCTCATTCCCAATTTTCTCCAAATAAGTCACCGGACACTGTTCTTCTAAACACATCTATCAGAACTGCTCCATCGAGAATCCGCTATTCTGAAACGCTCGCTAGCTTTTTCAGATCTGATACACCGACAAGGGGACCGATCATGGGAGGACTGTTCCCCCCTTTGGGTTATGGAGAGAAGGTCCGGGGGTGATGTGTTTGTGGATTCAGGGTATATTTCGCGGACACGTGGGTGATGTTGCTCCTGCTATGACAGATAGCAAGCAGAGGATACGTTGACATGTTGTCGCCCACCCAACGTGGTCTCATCAGTGTAGCATCCTCGCATGTTATCGGTAAGGTCTATGCTAGTATACATGGCAGGATAAGGGGGGTCCAGGGATTGGATGACTAGGTCTATACATGATTTGAACTAAATTATAAAGTGAAATCAAGCGTGTTGTTTTTTAAAAATTCGGCTGAATGATTGATAAATGCGATGGGGGGGTAACAATAAGGTACTACTCGCCGATGCTCTGATCTTACCTCGCTTAGTGTCTTTGTTTGCTGCTGGAGATTGGATATAGGGGGGCTTTTGTGCGCAGATTCCATATATCGGCGGGTTGAAGCCGAATACTGGTTCGGAGTGTCACGCACGGTGGCAAGGCAAGGGGTGTTTTTTCATAGAGAATCTCTTGCCAACATCAAGAACAAGCTGAGTTACTGGTCATCTTTGGCGGACCTGAAGCTGCCCACACAAGGGACAAAGCGATCCGCTCGTTCGACACCTAGCAGTGTGTTGTGTCTACCTCATTTACTTAGTGCTTATATATCTGAAAGAACCACCATTTCACCGCCAGCAAGCGGGGCTCTATGCTTTGTTGTCGTACTCTGCAATTTTCGATAGCCCCAGCTCTACACGAGCATCCATCTGATTCAGACTCACGAACAAGAGGACAAGAGCCATAGCTCAACCAGCTCATCAATGCTGTAATGAGAATCTAAAGTGCCCTCATCCGTCTGCCGCATCTTCTTCTGCACGACAGTGTCAATGTTCGCCCGCTCTTCCGTACTAAGCAGAATCAACCGATCCTCGATAGTTGTGAATGGGCCATGGAACCTCGGATCGATAAATTTCCAGTATATTTCGTCGAACATGGAACTGTGGCGTGAAGCGAGGCAGATCCAAAACAATCCCGTCTCCAGAGATTTCTCCATGGCGGCTGATAGCCGTTGAGATGGAGATAATGAGTCGTCCTGGATCTTCTTGGCCTCACACTCTTTGAGGACCTCGGGGAATGTGTGGAATCTCGGCATGAAGCGCACCAAAAACTGATCAACATCAATATCCCAGTCTTCTGGCTTCTCCAATAAGAGCCACCAAGGCGCCGCATATGTGTATTCGACGGGAGCAGAATAGGTGAACTCCCAATCGACGACTCCAGTAACAGCCAGTCTTGATGCATCGACAAGAACATTGTCAGGACGGAGGTCATCACAATACAGCCTGAAAGGACCCTGGCAGTGTTCCTTGGAGATATCACGCGACAGCTTGCGGAAAAGACAACGCGCAATGTACTTCTTCCGGCAGTCAGCTTCATCAGTTACCGCGTCATTGCGCTGTAGCTCCAAGTGGTGGAAATGGTGACGCACAAGCTCCTCAAAATAATCTGCTGCATTGTCGAAGCGCTGTTGCCCAAATATACTGTGCGGAATATTAGAGAACTGAGCAAGTCGATTCATGTTAAAAGTGAATGGTCGTTTCTGCACCGTCCACTCGCCGGCCTCGTCCAGTCGAACAGCTCCAATGAAGGGGAACTCAGGCTTTGACAGCTCCAGCAAGATTTCAGCCATGGCCATATAAGCTCCTCTCAAGACAGAAATATTGATGTTCGAGCGCAGCGTGACTATCTCCCGGGTCGGTTCCCTAATATACCCACTCAACGGCTTGCCCTCAATGTAGTCCATCACGATGTATGGGCCAACCACACACTTGCCAGATCCCAGAACCTTTGGAACAGGAACTCTGGTATGCTGGGCAACATATTGCATGATAGCGACCTCGTCTTCGACCTTCTCACTACGGGCGACGATCCGACCAAGAGCAGTGAATCGAACCACGACACGATGGCCGTCATCGTAGGTCACGCGGTAACAGACATTGAAAGCGCCATTGGCAAGCGGCGCGGCTTTCACAGGTGTGCCAGCACGGTGGCGGGAAGCAACCTTCCCCGCCAGCTCCTCGGGTGAATTTCTCAGTAGATTCTGAAGCCACACTTGAAAGATCAGATTTGATCTCTCTTCTGCGAGGTGGTCAAAGTCCATGTTGCATGCAATGTGAGGGTGAATCTGTGGAAGGAGTCAGCAGAGGCATCGCACAAAAAACATCTTAGGGAGGTGTTGGAAGCGCGCTCACCGCAATTCGTCCGAGCCCAATTGGCCGAGAATTTTTGTCGTAGCCAATACTCACCTCCTATAAAGCGCCTTAGATCCAGAGCATCTTGACTTCATCTCATCCGGTCAAGGTTTTTCATCGATTGATTGGTAGCTGGCCTGTCAGGTAGCTTTCTTATAAACATACACAGTGAGATCCAACTGATGTGCCTCTACCCATGATGTCCGTCTTATCTGCTCGAACAAGGTAGGCCATGAAAAGAACCACACAGTTTCCCCATGAGCATGATGTGCAGTAGTCTGGGTATCTTTTTTGGTGATGTGTGTTCGCTGTAAGAACACAAGTTCTTAGATTCATGTCTAGATCGAGTTTCGAATCATATGAGGTGGGGTTGAATATCGGAAACCCCAGAGGATTAGGTGGTGTGAGAAGAAAAGAAAAAAGATGATGAGGGAGGCACTACTACGGTATAAGCCTGGTGGTACCGCTCTGTGGCATGCCGCTGTAGATAGTAGTAGGTAACTACAGTACACTAACTGCACTGCAGGACTCCGTCCGTCATAGAAGGGAGCAACCCGTTGAGGAAATACTATACATCTCCACCTCCGTTGGCCGCCTGATCACAACAACACTACAGGTTGAAGAATAGCGACTGGCCATGAGTATCAACTCAGGCTCCTTTGCTGTATTAGCACTTGAGATCCTCCAATATTGGTAGTGACACAGCATGCCACTCAATGATTCGCTCCCAACCTGGACAATATCGTCAATCGGTGCTACTATCACGTCAGTCGATATCAAGCGGGGTAAGACAGCCTCCAAGCAACACTTCCTGAACCACCAATGTCTTTGCATTTCAAGCCTTGCGACATGCTGTGCCAGCTGACCGGATCATAAATTTCGTATACGTTCATTGAGTACACACACGACATGGCGATCCCAGCACCTTTCGAAAATCAGACAGCTCACGGCGATGTTTCCACCGAGCCGCTAGAGGCATACGTCCATCCACCGGAGACAACGCAACCGCGTAAGTACTCTTCCGACTGGCCATACGGCGGCAGAGCACACTGACAAGCGAGCCAGTCGACTATGCAGACCTCGTCACACTTGATCTCTCTCTCTTCGACACCCCAGAAGGCAAATCCAGACTAGCGGAACAATTGAAGCAAGCCGCGCATGAGGTTGGTGGGTTTCTCCTCTTCCAAAATGCATAAGATGGCTCCGGCCCAGGAAAGAGACCAAGCTAAGAAAGAGGATAGGGTTCTTCTACATCACCAACTTCGGTCTCACCCAAGATCAGATTGACCGACAGTATGCCATCGGGCAAGAGTTCTACGCGTTGCCCTTCGAAGAACGATTGAAGTATCGCGCTCCGCTTGAAGAAGGGAACTACAATGGCTACCGCCCGCTCGGGAGCGTTGAGCTCGCCCCGGGCCTGCCAGACAAGGTGGAGATGTACAACCTGTTCAAGTTCATCCCACAGACGCAGCGCACCCAGCCGGACGTGATTCACCGGCACTGGAAGGAGATCGAGCAGGTTCATCGCCATATCCATGAGAAAGTAGCGCACAAGATCCTCCGGCTCCTCGCAAGTGTGCTGGAACTACCGGACGAAGAGGCTTTGGTCAGAGGCCATCGTTATGAGGCGAATTGCGACAGCGCGCTCCGCTATATGATGTCGAGGGCCAGGTCGGCGGAGGAGAATGAGCGGTGCAATCATATCTACACACGGGGCCATACGGATTTCGGAACCCTGACGTTTGTCTTTCAGCAGCCAGTGGCAGCGTTGCAAGTCAAACGGTCGGCGGAGGCAGAGTGGCAGTGGCTGAGGATTCCCAAAGGCTATGCGGCGGTCAACATTGCCGATATTGTAGAGTTCCTATCAAATGGGTACTTGAAGAGTGGGGTCCATCGTGTCGTGTCTCCGCCAGAGGATCAAGTCGGGCTGGATCGGTTAGGACTGCTCTATTTTGTAAGACCGTCAGATGAGATGAATCTTGGGGCCATCGATAGTCCGCTGCTCAGGCGATTGGGGGTTTACTCGCACGGAAGGCAGCATGAGGAGGAGGTAGCTATCCCTGCCACCGAATGGGTAAGGGCAAGGGTCAGGAAAAATTGGGTGAAGGCTGAGTCGAAAGAGGTTCTCTCGTTGGGTCGGTTTCAGACGCAGGTAGTGTACGACTAAGTCTCTTGCAGTCGACTGTGTTAGGGTACTGTCTCAATGAAAGGAGGATCGCTCTGTATCCGAAAGTTATGACCAGCCCGAGCTTCTAGCTATGGGCTACACTGAGAGTGAAGCGCGGGGTAACTTAATATCAGCTCAGACCTTCCTCGTCAGCAGCTCGCGCCACGTGCCAAATGCGGGGTAGCAGCCATTAGTGGGGCGTGCGGGGGGCTTTAGCGTTAGAACACGAGAGACTGGCTGACAAGCAAGCAGAGATACAACTCTACACAATGGTGCTCCACGGGAGACAAGCATTGCTACACTTCGGACCAAACCATGGGACATGTGCATGTCCCGGTCACAAGTGTGACATCCACAGTGAGCTGAGAACTCTGAAAGCATAATGGATAATGATAGCTCATGAACCAGTGCGCTCATGGATTCGAGGGTTAGAATGCCGAGGATGTCACCATTCCCTCGTAGTCTGACCGCGGAAATCGAATTTTTTCATAAGATATAGGGTTGAACCACGATTCGAGTGTGCCAGGAATACCATCGGTGGGCGCACACATTCTTCACGCTGGCGGTTGATGAGTCTTTCCACGCTGCGGTATTCGCTGCCTGATTTCCCAGGCCAATACATTCCAATGGTATCTTGCGTCCAATTGGAATCATCTTCGAGCCAACGCGGTAGCATTGTGCTATTCGATAAGTAGCGAGAGGTACCGGAAGAAGTGAAGTTGGAGTCCACGATGTTTCTTATCTAAATCTTGCTGGCGACTGGCCATCTCACGGAATGCTCGACGATCTCATCGGCCCGATAGCGAAAAGTATACATGAGAACTCATTGCCAGTCTAGGACAGCTGTAATGCAAGTTGATTCTATATAAGCTGTTTGTTGACAATAGAAGTTGAGCGGCATCGCTGCACCATGAGTCGTCTAGTGAACTGGTTGCCGACAGTGGCAGCATTTATCGCCTTCATACTGACACTAATATGCCTCTTCGCGGGGTCACATACGAGTGTACTGCCCGACACCTCGATCCTAACAGTGAGTAAACCTGCGCTCATCGCCAAAGTGACACCAGATGAGCTCAAAGTTGAGACAAGCCTCTGACATCTACGACAGATCTATACCTCAAACATCAGCCAAAGCACGGAGATCGCTGGTTTCTACTCCATCCATGTCATGTCATACTGCGAGGGAGAACTGCGGGTGAATCACAAGGACTTTAACAACTGCTCCGATCGAACGTTGTTCTTTTCGTTTGACCCTGATGCTGCGATCCGGGCCGACACCGGGAATACTACCACCCCGGCGGACTTGGGATGGCCCAGCGCGATCACCGACGACTTTTACGCCTTCCAGATGACATCGCGCAGTATGGGAATATTTTATTGTTTGGGAGCCGGAGTGGCCGCCCTGGCGCTGTTTGAAAGGGCATGGTGGGCGCTCAGACGCGGTCCGCGACAGACGGTGACCGAAGTGTCGTCCATGATGGTATGATCCCGCCCGTCTTGCGATATGTGGGTTCTCAACGGATGATACTGACCCGTGCGCAGTTGAGTTTCGTGATGCTTGGGATCTCGTCCATCATTGCGACCGTGATTGCATTCCAGTTTGTCAAGCTGGTCAGCTACCATGGGCAGGACGCTGGAGTAACAGCGGAGTACGGGCCGCAGTTCCTGAGTCTCACTTGGGCAGCAACAGGGCTGTATCTGATTGGGGGCACGACAGGGTTAGTCATGGTGTTGATCGACCGCAGTCGACCTCCAGTGGACTATGTTCCTGATGACGAGGATGGATTTGACGAAGGCCCTGACGATCTGCTGGAAGACCATGCCAAATCGGAAGTCCACAGTCACCACAGTGACGACTCGGTAACATTGCGTTCACACGAATAGCACGGGGCTACCAGGTACGGAGTAAGGAACAACGCGGGAATATCCAACGGGACTGTAAAACGAATCGGAAGAGAGAGTAGAGAAGAAGGCGACAAGGGGGGCCGATCGGACGGATGGAAATGGGTGGAAAGTGAGGGAAAAACTCGATTGGGCCGGGCGGGAAACGGCGATGAAGCCATTGGTGTGTAACTGCAAATAACTCCCTAGTAATTAGTCCCATTGTATTATTACTACTAGGTACTTACTACTTACTGTACTGTACTGAACATTGAACTTGCATTTGTCGTGCCTTTTCCTTTCTATTCTCATGTATGAAGCGAGAAATCGAGAAGGATCGAGAAAGCTGGGGGAGACAATAAGTGTATAAAGACCCACATGGATTGTCTTCGAATTTTGGAAGATGGAATTGGACCGAGTCGATGAGGGCCGAATTCAACATGGAGCCAGCAATTGGAAAGACGAGGTGGAGGAGAGAATAACGTCACTGGGTGGGGGAGACCGAGAAGACCGAGACTACGACGTAAGTGTAAGGAAGTTGTGTACTGTGTGTGTAGTTCTCAGCCAGACTGACACCGGCAGCGGTGGGTCTTTCCTCCTCGTTTTCCCCAGCGGCATGACGATGTGATGTTTGATCGAACGACTAACTACCGCCCAACTGTCTGATGATGATGATGATGACATTCTATCCCTCCCTCTCACCACTGGCCAGAAATCATCCTCATCATTCCAAGAACATACGAGTAAGCCGTACTCGGGAAGAAATCTTCGTACCCCTCGTGTCCTTTGAATCCTCAAGCCGAGTTGTGCCAAGGGAAGACATTCCTATCCGGGCCGATGTACTCCGCAAACCCGGGGAAGTGCAGAATGACCAGGGTAGGGTAGTAGTGGTAGTGTAGTACTAGCCTCCTAGGAGTCTAATATAGACCAGTCGTAGGAGACGGAGTGGTTTCAAGATCACTGGTATCAACCTGACTGGTCGGGAGGGATCGGGAGACCGGCCGTGGCTGATTGGGGTTGAATACCTCCTTAAGGATGATTATGGAAGCATACCACCAGACAGAGTCAGAAGGATAGGTACATCCACCCTGCTAGCTGCAATCATGCAAGTGCATTGGCATCCATGATCATCATACACGTGTAGTAAGTAGTTTAGGTAGAATATCCTGTTTAGGATCACCGCACGGTTCCAGTTGACGGTATGGTTGTTCGTTTGGTGTAGGGGTCGGTCCCCTCACGTCATCCTCGGATTGGTGAGAGTCTTGTTTGAGAGAGTTGAGGTCATTGTCCTGCTCCACCGACCAATGATCTATGCAATCCGGCTGCCAATTCCATGTCCCGCACGTACCGCGACTGAGCCTTCTCTATGGTTCTATCGTGCCTGCCTACTTGCCTACTTGCCTGCTTGCCTGCTTGCCTGCTTCACCAGTACCGTACCCCAGTATGTGATGCTGCGCCCCTCTCTTTCCCCTCCCCTCCTTCCCCTCTTCGGTTTGCTCCTCCCTCCTTTGCGGCTTCATATAATACCCCTCTAATCCCCCCCTCCTCAATCCTTTTGTTCTATTCCCTTTTCATTCATCATCAACATCAACCACTCTCACATCAATCATCCTCTACCTCCCGCATTCTCTCTTCCTATCAGAAGACCCCTCTCACCAAGACTACTACCTAGTACTTCCCCACTCTACATCTCTTGACTACTACCAATCATCCTCTACCCCTTATACCTCATCACAACACTTCATCATGGCTAAGAAGGCTATCCAATTCGGTGGTGGTAACATCGGTCGTGGCTTCGTTGCCGAGTTCCTCCATGAGGCTGGCTACGAGGTCGTCTTCGTCGATGTGATGGACCAAACCGTCAACGCCCTTCAGAACGCAGACTCGTACGAGGTCACCGAGGTTAGCGAGGAAGGTGAGAAGACCAAGACCATCACCAACTTCCGCGCCATCAACTCCAAGACCCACGAGAGCGATGTCATCCAAGAGATCGCCACTGCCGATGTGGTCACTTGTGCCGTCGGTCCCAACATTCTCAAGTTCATTGCCCCTGTGATTGCCAAGGGTATCGATGCGCGCACAATGGAGAAGCCCGTGGCTGTCATCGCCTGCGAGAACGCCATCGGTGCTACTGATACACTCCATGGATTCATCAAGCAACACACCGCCGAAGATCGCGTCGAGACTCTGTATAACCGTGCCCAGTTCGCCAACTCGGCCATCGATCGTATTGTCCCCAACCAGCCTCCCAACGCCGGTCTCAACGTCCGCATCGAGAAGTTCTACGAATGGGTTGTCGAGAAGACTCCCTTTGGCGATGTCGGCCACCCAGATATCCCTGCCATTCATTGGGTTGACCACCTCGAGCCCTACATCGAACGCAAGCTGTTCACCGTCAACACTGGCCATGCTACCACAGCCTACTTTGGTCACATCCGCGGCAAGCGCATGATCGCCGAGGCATTGGCTGACCCGGAGATCAAGGAGATGGTGCACAAGGTCCTTGGCGAGACTGCCTCCCTCATTACCGACAAGCACGAGATCTCAGACGAGGAGCAGAAGGAGTACGTTGACAAGATCATCCAGCGTATCTCCAACCCTTACTTGGAGGACAACGTTGATCGTGTGGGACGCGCTCCACTGCGCAAGCTCTCCCGCAAGGAGCGGTTCATCGGACCTGCTGCCCAGCTCGCCGAGCGCGGTCAGAAGTACGATGCCTTGATGGATGCGGTCGAGATGGCTCTGCGCTTCCAGAACGTGCCTGGTGACCAAGAGAGTGCCGAACTCGCCGACATCCTCAAGGAACAGTCCCCTGAGTCGGCCACCAGCCATCTGACCGGCCTGGAGGAGAAGCACCCTCTGTACCCCGCGGTCCTCGAGCGGGTGCGCAAGGTGCAGGGAGTCAAGGTCTAAACGGATCTAGTCTCCGACGGTTATCTCGCCGAAGATGAGGTACTTTGTTATGTTTTACGATGTTCACGAAGATCATTGCGAGTTCAGCAATTCCGAGTTGATCACGGATCTGGCATCCGGAAGCATGTACAACCGGTTCAGCCGCGGGACGGCGAAGAACCGTACGGGATATGGCGAACAAATGGTCGGCGCGAACGGAGCATATGGGATACCAGCATAGGTTTTGCGTTGTTTCTTTTTTTACTTGTGATACTTCATGTACTTACCGAGCAATCAGCATTTTATATACCAAATGCATGAATAAGCTATGAACTTTTCTTGCGTCTCGTAGTTTGTAGATGTCTCGTGTAGTAACTACAACTTACTATCCACCCACTTGGGATGTCTCTTCTCCACAAAGGCCCTCAGCCCCTCTTTGATATTCTCCCCGGCGTTCAATTTCTCCATCCACTCCTCCATCAGCTTGACCGTCGCCTCATCGGCGCCCTCCCGCTCCCACCCCCGATTCACGCCCGCGCGACTGACCACCACGGCATCGGGACTATTGGCCGCGATGCGCCCCGCGACCTCCAGGGCGCGGTGCACGACATCCCGCTCGGGCTCCCCCTCAGCATCGATCGGCACGACCTCGTTCACGAACCCCCACCGCAGCGCCTCGGCGGCGCTCACCTTTCGGCCCGTGAGCACCATCTCCATCGCGCGCTGGCGGCCCACCGTCCGCACCAGCCGCGGCAGCGCCCCGGCCCACGCCACCACTCCGCGCGCCACCTCCGGGAACCCAAAGTAGGCCCGCTCCGACGCGATCACCAGGTCCGCGTTCACGGCCATCTCGCACCCGCCCCCGAGGCAGAGCCCGTTCACCGCCAGGATGATGGGCTTCTTGCCCGTGCGTCGCGAGAGGCCCCCGAAGCCGGTGGCGGGGGCTATGGGGTTGGACTTTTTGGTGGTGGTGGTGGTGGTGGTGGTGGTGGTTGAGAGCCATTCTTTGGAGGTTAGTTTGATTTCATGTTTGATTCTGAGGGATTGGGGGCGGGGGGGGAAATGATTGAGGGGATTAGAGGGTTCCGGGGGGGATTGGGGATTGGGGATTGAAGGAGAACTTGGGAGAAGGGCGACTCGACTCGACTCGACTCACCTTTCAAGTCGGCGCCCGCGCAAAACGCCTTCCCGCTGCCGGTGAGCACGCCCACCCGTAAGGCTGGGTTGGCGTCCATCCAGCGCCAGATGGCGTCGAGTTCGGCGTGGCCTTGCGTGTTGATGCAGTTGAGGTCGCGGGGTCGGTTGAGGGTGACGAGGAGGATGTGGGGGAGGGGGAAGGAGAGGGAGGCGTATTTGGCTGTTGGGGTGGTCATTTTCTTTGGGTGTTGGTTGGGGGTTTGGATTGGGATTGGGATTGGAATTGAGATCTTGTCTTGATTTGATTGTGTGAGGGAGGGGAGGACTGAGGTTGGGATATGTTTATGGTATTGTTTGTGGTGGTTGTTCTGGGCTATGTAGTATTTATGGGGAAGCTTTCGGGAAGGGGACTGGATGTTGGAGACTCTGCCCTGGTGGAGTACGAACGGCAAGGTGGAGTTGCCGAGGTTCGACCTACGTAGCTTACTTTTCACTCTCTGGGCTATGCTCGGTTTGTAGATTGAGGCTTTTGACCACTTATCATTATACGCAATTTACAGCGTGTTATGAGCTTGGAGAGTATTAACAGAGTGTTTGAAACAAAAACTCCAACAGATCTACTACACCATACACTAGTCAGATCAAGCTATGCATCATTCATGTCGGTCAATACAATTCAAATCACATCAACATTCATCCTGCCCTTCCAAACGCCGCCCAACTCCGTTACAAAACACACACGCACACACACACACACACACACATCGGGTATTCGTGTAGCAAATCACCCCTTGTTGATCCAGCCACTGTGCACCATAAAGTCATAGATTCGACTGGTCTTGGCACTGTCGATCTGCGGAGTTGTCAGTACATTGTCGATGGCCAGAACGACAGAGCATTTACCTTGCAAATAGTCCGTGCATCCTTCTTCTTCAAACTGCCCCCCTGCTTCATCGACTCTTTCAGCAGTGTCTCCTTGATGACCAAATATGGCTTTGGTTGAATATGAAGCACATTGCACACCTCTACCTCCTCCTTTGTCAGCAAATGCAGATCCGGAGCAGCTTCGTTCTCCAGCTTCCACGGAATCACCCCGTTCAGCGGCTGCACAATGAACTTCGTCTTCGCCGGCGGCGTCGGCGTGCTGATCCCATCCCCGTTGGAGGCGAACATCCGGTCAAAGTCGTTCATTGGCTGACTGGGAGGTTCGGGAGCTTTGGGGGCACCAGGGGTGCCTGAGGCCTTCTGGAGCCGCAGTGGCAACTCTGGCGTGGTCAACTGACTAGCCGCCGACGGCTGTTCGGGCTGCTGTTGCTGCTTCGGCCGTGTGCTTGCGAATCGGTCAAATGAGCCCTGCGGCGCCATCCTCTGGGCGCGCTGTTGCTTCTCCTGCTCGTATTTCTCGCCACCTTTCAGATCTCCGATCCCCATCTGCCGCCATTCCTGTAGCTGCGCGATGGCCAGACGCAGGTTGTGCTCGTACTCCAGTCCCTTGTTGAACTCTTCAAAGTCGTCGTGGTTCATCATCCGGGCAAACGGTTTCGCCTTGTTGAGCAGATCCCGTTCCTCTTTCGTGCGCTTCTTCTCTAGCGCCGTGTTCTTCCGGTACTCGAGCAGGTTGTGCTCAAAGAGGACCTTCTTGCGCTCCGTGCGCGCCGTCAAGCGCGAGTTGTAAATGTCCACCACCGTCATCTTCAACTCCATCTCCGCATCCAGCTCACCGTTCGCGGTCTCGCCCGCACCAGGCTCAAAGGTCATATGCTGCACCGCCTCTTCCGCATCGTTCATAAATTCGGTCTCGAACTCCAACCGACCCGGCATGTAACCCTGCACTTCGTGACACGCTGGAACACTAGCAGTGGGCTTCTGCTTGGGCGTGGTCGGGGGAGCGGCCTTAGCGGCCTCTTTGCGTTCCTCGATGCGTCGCTTCTTTCGCGATTGGAACTCTTCCTTCGAGATGGAGTCGGACAGGCGGGTGTCGTCCGGATCGGCGCGCTCTGGAAGCGGGAAATTGGGGCTGTCAATGTATGTACTGATGTAGTGGTCTCGAACCTCCTCCTTGGTGCGGTAGCCTCCAATGTGATCGGCGATGTCGGCCCATGATCCCAGCCCGTAGATGTCAGCACCTTCCAGCAACAAAAGCTCCTCGTCAGCACCCCAGTCTTCCTGGAAGATGGGCACTGAGTTCTGCTCGATCACCTGGAATGGATGTGTGGAAGGGTCATGGTTTTTGGATTTCTCTCCGGCTGCGAAACAGGGAACGCAGAGGTCATATTCGTGGCAGGAGGGATGGGCACAGGATACGCGAACCTACAAGGCGCGGACGAGGTTAGGTCTTGTAAACAACCACAGGCGGCATACAGGCATATCTGAAATATCAGAGGGGAGGGTATACCGTCGAAGTCACATCAACCGAGCAGATATCGCAATGATATTTGGTGCCTGCTTCGGTGCCGCGCGAGGCGGTCTTCTTCCGTATTACACCCATCGATCGCGGTTCCCTCTCATCCTCCACTGTTCCCGTGTCCGTTGCGACCACACCGACGCGCCCTCCAGTCAAGGAAGAGGGCTATAGTTTATTTTAAGAAGAAAGCTTGCGCGGGGAATAGATTTGGGGGAGGGGACGTTGAGTTGCCGATAAGAGACCGCAGAGTGGTCGAGACCGCCCAAGGGATGCAGTGCTGTCTGAAAGGGTGTCTCCGCCGAGTTACCGGGTAGGAATGAGTAGGGAAATGCCGGGGAAACAGCGGGACAGCAAGTCACGTCCGATCGTGTTGATGGTCAGCGGAGTTCTTGGACAGGCGATCAGGTAGTACAGATAGCAAGGGTGGTATTGCTAACAAGAGGCCGAGGTGAGCGGGAAGTGCATCAGTGACTAGGTAGAGAGGTTGAGCTGAGTGAGGTCGGCAGTCGTTCCCCGTTCCAGTCCTGGATAGACGCTGGTGCACTGAGTGGTCGGATGAGCCTGAGGTGTGATTCCTGGGCCCCTCCCAACCTAAGGTAGGTAATTGGCGGACATGATCCAATTCGGGCGGTGGCTGAGTTACTGGGGCGAGTGCGCTGCCCGTTCCCTGTTTAGGACTAGCGGTGTGGTCAGGGGAGGGAAACAGAGTGGGTAAGTTGCACCGCCGCTGTGCGCGTTTCAGGAGAGTGTATGCCTCAGGTGTTAAGGTATTAAGGTGTCAGGATGCCAAGGTGTCAAGGTGTCAAGGTGTCAAGGTATCAAGGTGTCAAAAGGTACATACCTACTGCGGTGTTAAGGCAGCGATGTGCCTGACCCAATCATCTCTTTTCCTCCCTCCACTTTTCTCCCACATCCATCCAGTTTGTTCAGCCCTGAGACCTCCCGTTCTGTCCCTGTTGGTTGATTCCACTGCGGCACTGCCAGAGCCAGAGTCTCATCCAACAAACCCCCCCCCCCCCTCTCCCCTCTTTCAAAGTCTCTCTCCCTCTTCTTCCCCTTCCCCATTTTCGCTCCTTCTTACTCGCTCGGTCTTATCAACCAAGTCTCTCTCTAAATTCTATCTTGTACTCATTTTGTGTCAACCTTTTTAGTTGTCTCGTGTTAGGCTTGTATCTTTTCCTCCATCTTTGCACGTCGGAGGTTGGTTTCTTGTACAGTGGATAGGTAGTTTGTATCGCTATCGCTCAATCCTCCTCCGT
>NW_020291473.1:794598-828996 GCF_003184765.1 Aspergillus aculeatinus CBS 121060
CCCCCCCTCTCCCTCTTCTTTTCCCCCCCTCTCTCTCCTCCTGCTGCTGACCGCTGTGGCTGTGGCGGTTCTGCATTCTATCAACTGCACTTGACTGGTCTGGCTCTTGCTCGTCTTTTGCTATTCCTAGGCCTCCCCCAGACTCCTTCTGGCCTTTCCTCCCTATTCTCATCCATACTTTTGTCTTTCCCCGTTTATAAACATCTGTCCCTGGACAGATCGGTTTCCCCTTCCTCCTCCTCGTCTCTTCTTCTCCTGATTACCCCCCTCACCACTTCCTCGCACCCACCGTCACAATGTCGTGGAAAATCACTAGAAGTATGTAAACCCCAAGGTGCTTTGGTGTTCCTATTTTCGATCATGCAGGCTAACGGACGTTCTTTCTCATCTTTCTTGGCCGACAGAACTAAAGGAAACCCACCTCGCTCCTTTGACCCAAACCTTCGGGCGGTCGTCCTCCACATCCACCATCAAGGGTGATTCCGGCGAAGAGACTCCTGTGGCCTCGCAAACGCCTTCGATCTCACCATCCATTTCCAATGGGATCAGTATGTTTGCTTTTGCCCACTGATTTTGCCTCCCCCTTTCCTCCGATCGCCGACCGTCCTAACAAAACCTCCCGCTTTTAGATGCCTCGGAATCTCTGGTCTCCCCGCCCGTGGCCCCTGTCAAGCCCGGTATTTTGATTGTCACCCTCCATGAAGGTCGAGGTTTCGCTCTTTCGCCTCATTATCAACAAATCTTCAACTCGCACTTCCAGAGCAACAATGCCTATGGCATGCGTCCCAGTTCATCCTCCTCCCACTCCGCGCATGGCCAAGCCGGGTCCTTCGTACAAAGCGCCCGTCCACAGTCGACGAGCGGAGGCATCAATGCTGCCCCCACCATTCATGGTCGCTACTCCACCAAGTACCTTCCTTACGCTCTCTTGGATTTCGAGAAGAATCAGGTCTTCGTCGATGCCGTGTCTGGATCACCGGAAAACCCCCTCTGGGCGGGCGACAACACTGCTTACAAGTTCGACGTTTCGCGCAAAACCGAATTGAATGTCCAGCTCTATCTTCGTAACCCTGCTGCTCGTCCAGGTGCCGGTCGCAGTGAGGATATTTTCCTCGGTGCTGTCAAGGTTCATCCTCGTTTTGAGGAAGCTCTGCCACACGCAGAGGATCCCAAGAGTAAGAAGGACAACAAACAGCCACAAGAGCGTCAGCTTGGCCAACTTGGCGCGGAATGGTTGGATCTTCAATTCGGCTCCGGTTCCATCAAGGTTGGTGTCTCGTTCGTCGAGAACAAACACCGCAGCATGAAGCTGGAGGATTTCGAACTTCTCAAGGTCGTTGGTAAGGGTAGTTTTGGCAAGGTCATGCAGGTCATGAAGAAGGATACGGGTCGGATCTACGCCCTCAAGACCATTCGCAAAGCTCACATCATTTCCCGCTCCGAGGTGACACACACCCTGGCGGAGAGATCAGTACTCGCACAGATCAACAATCCTTTCATTGTCCCGTTGAAGTTCTCCTTCCAGTCGCCGGAGAAATTGTACTTTGTTCTAGCCTTTGTCAACGGAGGTGAGCTGTTCCACCATCTTCAGCGGGAACAGCGGTTTGATATCAACCGCGCTCGGTTTTACACGGCTGAGCTTCTCTGTGCTTTGGAATGTCTGCACGGATTCAAGGTCATTTACCGTGATCTCAAGCCCGAGAACATTCTTCTCGATTACACTGGCCATATCGCGCTGTGCGACTTCGGTCTGTGTAAGTTGGACATGAAGGATGAGGATCGGACGAACAGTAAGGCTCCCCAGGAGTACGCACCTAACCTCAAATCGACTAACCAGTCTTGAAACAATAGCCTTCTGTGGTACTCCCGAATACCTCGCCCCCGAGCTCTTGCTTGGCAACGGATACACCAAGACTGTCGATTGGTGGACCCTAGGTGTCCTCCTTTATGAGATGCTGACGGGTCTCCCCCCGTTCTACGACGAGAACACGAACGACATGTACCGTAAGATTTTGCAAGAACCTTTGACATTCCCTAGCACCGACATTGTTCCTCCCGCTGCTCGGGATCTCTTGACGCGACTACTCGACCGTGATCCTCAGCGTCGACTGGGTGCCAATGGTGCTGCGGAGATCAAGTCGCACCACTTCTTTGCCAACATCGATTGGCGCAAGCTGCTCCAAAGGAAGTATGAGCCAAGCTTCCGACCCAATGTGGTATGTCTAGTCACTATATCTTTACTGTTATCGTTATCGTATACTAATTGATGCAGCTGGGTGCTCGCGACACTACCAACTTCGACCGTGAATTCACGTCGGAGGCCCCACAAGATTCCTACGTCGATGGTCCTGTTCTGTCGCAGACGATGCAACAACAGTTCGAAGGCTGGTCTTACAACCGTCCGGTTGCTGGTCTTGGCGATGCTGGTGGCAGTGTCAAGGATCCCTCCTTCGGAAGCATTACCGAGTAAAGGCCTTTTTGCCTGTCACCATCGACTGAACGTTCTTGAGGTGGACTCAACACAACCACAATGTGACATCAAAACACGGAGAAGGAATTGTTTGAAACAGTTTCTTCAATCTGTTCCCTTTTCATCTGCATATCCTGCCTGCGATGTAGCTCGGGTTTCTCTCTTCATTTTCGCTGTCTTTCTCTTATCTCCTCTACCAGCACAGGGAGTACGTGAGGCTTTTTTGTCGAGATTTTTGCTTTTTTCCTCCATGGCAGTGATCCTAGTTGAGCGCTTGGTGTGTTCCCTTTTAACCTACATGGTTTTGCATCCAATACAATCGAGGCAGGTCCCTTTGGTCCATTTCTCAATTCCTGTCTTTCCCTTCATTCATCGCGACCGTGTCTGTTCACTCTTGTCTCGGGCTCAACTACTTCAGTGAAGTCTTAGGCCGCCTCTTTTGCTAGAGAGACGCTCAAGCGGCAGAGGCGGCTCCACGCCATCGCTCCTCTCTCCTCCGCGCCAACAAACCGGACTTCAACAGATCCCCAATATTCTTCTTGGTCTCGGTCTATCCAGCCTTTGACGCTTTTGACTTTGGTCTGCTGGCCTGATCCAATCGAACTTTGCCGAGGCTTCATTTTCTATCTCCTTCCGGAGGAACTGGCGTCCATCTGGGATTTTCGAGCCCAATTTTTGCCCATCACCGAACATCAAAAAATGCATGAGTTACTGTGTCCGCGGTCTCGACCTAGACATCTTGTTTTCTATTTTCCCTATAGCTCGATACCTTTCCTGCTGTTGCTTTTCGGTTTGATTACGGGGAATGGAGGGACGGGGAGAAGAAAGAATTACGGAAAATGAACTTTCCCCTACTTTGTTCTCACGATGTGACTGGCTCATAGACAACAATTGACGTTTTTTGTTTCTGCTGCTGTGAAAGTACGACCCAATGTATATGGTCTGAATGCGTAGATGTGATTGGTTTGGCGGCTGTAAGCAGCACATAGACACCAGGTAAGTAGACCATGAACTTCACATAAGGATTCTCGGCTCGATTGACCAGTTGAGACAGGCTATACATCATACCTCTATGGGAAGAGAACAAGTGACACATAATATTGAATCATAACGAACAGGTCTGAAAAACAAATAGCTATGTGAGGGGAAATTGGATCAGAGAAGAGAAAAGAGGAGGAAGGGGGGTGGATATCCCACGCAAGCAAGATTTAGCTGTTTGTCAATACATTGAAAACGGGGAATTAAATGAAGAATGGGAGGGGGAAATGTGAAACAAGATGCAAGCAGAGGCAAAGAAAAAGAGGGCGTTGTGGAAACTTTCTTCTTTTTCCTCTCATAGGTCTCTCATCCTACGGCACAGTTCTCCCACGGGGATTTAAATACAAGCACAAACATACACACATACCATGCCACAACAAAAACAAAACACAAACAGAAGGGTCTATCTTAGGCGGGATGGTCGGTAGGTGGGTGATTTCTACTCGGATTTCTCTTGCTCCTCGTCCTCCTCCTCTTCAGCTTCATCCTCGGCAACGACCTCCGCATCACCCGCCTCAGGTTGTACTTCGGGGGCACCGTTGTCTGCGGTCTCATCGTCGCCGTGGACGTCGATCAGGGACTCGGACGAAGGAGGCTCGGGGACGGCGGGAGCAGCAGCAGCGGCGCCGCCCTCGGTTTCGAGGCGGATGTACTCGTCCCATTCGGGGAAGAGGTCATCATCTGCGGCGGCGTCAGGGGTGCCGGGGGGGATACCGATGAGGCGGGCGATCTTGGTCTTTCCGTTGGACTCCAGAGAGGCCTTCCACTGGGCGACGAGGGCGGGGGCCCGCGAGGGCTTGTAGGTCTGGGCGAAGAGGACGGCTTCGGCGAGACGGTTCGTCCGGACCAGGAGGTCGATGCAGCCGTCAACATCGCCGAGGGACCAGTAGGTGGAGAAGGCAACGTTGTGCAAGCCGGCTTCCGAGGCCTGGGCGGCCAGCTGGCGGAGCCCGTCCCTGTTGCCGCTGGCGGTGTGCAGCAGGAGAAGGGAGCCCACGTCCTTGGCATTGGTGAAGCACTCTTGGGCCAGCGCCAGGTTCCAGCCCGCGAGGGCGGCGTCTCCGACGATCTTCCACTTGTGCTCGACGTTGGCTTCGCGGGCGATATCGAGGGCGATCTCGAGGTTGTTCAGGGCCAGGGCCAGCTCGAAGCGATGTTCCGGGTCGGTTGCAACCTCGAGTGCCATCTCCTTGTACCCTTGGCCTTCCAGGAAACGAGCCACCTTGTTCATCTGATCCTGGGGAACGTCCTGGAGCAGCTCCGCTGCCGTGTCCAGGTCGCCGCGCAACACCACCGTCTGGTACTCGACCATGCTGAGAGACAAGCCGAACGATACGACGTTGACATCCTTGTCGGCAAGGTAGACACGGCCGTCACGGGGCAGGTAGCCAAGGACATACATACCCTGGTCGAAGTGGGAGATGGTGTAGGTTTGGTCGCCGACCAGGTAGTTGAGGCGATTCGTCGAGTTCGTGTAGATGAAGCAGTCTCCAACCCACTGACCCGTGCGAACAGACTCGTTGACATCCGTGACAACCTCGAAAGCGGACTCCACGCCATCTTCGTCGGCTTCGCCGGCGTTCAAGCCCTCAATGTAGTTCTCCCGGGAGTACCGGAGGACATAGAAAGAATCCTCACAGGCAAGAGTCACCAACTCTCCGGATTCAGACCAGTATACCTAAGTGAGTTGTTAGCGACAATCCAATGAGGGAATTTCAGTTCCTGTTACTTACAGCCTTGGGGTCGACTTCAATGCGGCGGACCAGGTTTCCAGTCTCCCAGTCAAACATACCAATTCCGCCTTGACCCTTAACACCCAACAACACACCGTCTGTGAGACCTTCAGCTTGGAAGCCTACATCAAGCCCGCCGCTGACTTCCTTGAAGTTCTTGAAAATCTTGACACTGGTGGTCGACTCGCGGATGGCATAGTCATTGCTGTTGTCCTTCGAACCCCAAGCGAAGTCCAAGGCTTGCCCGAATGCCTTGTTGCGCCACGCAAGAGCAGTGTAGATGATGTACTCGCCATCACCGCAGACCGAGACGAACCGTCCGTTAGGAGAGTGGGACAGGGTCTGAGGGTAGACCTCGCACGATCCCAGCTCTTTCGTAGGCAGGGAAAGTGGCGCACCATCCTTAATGCTGACATCGCCACCCTTGATCACTGTTGAGACAACCTCGTTGTGTCTGGCCCAGATAATCTTTCCTGAACCATCCATGGAAACAGCTGGCTCTTCCCGTCCCATCTTCACTACTACTGCACCATCATCGAAACCGATCGCAACGCCTTGCCGACCTCGCTGGTAGGAGACACACCACGCTCTCTCCAAGCCGTAGCTTAAAGACTGTTCGAGTCTGTATGTGTTCGCATGCCAAATCTTGATGGTTCCGTCTTCAGAGCCGGAGATAATGACAGGCAGTTCCGGGTGATAGCAAGCGAAAGAAACGTTGCTTGTATGTCCCTCCAAAGTAGCAATGAGAGCTTTCGTAGTGTAATCCCACACTTTAACGGTCCGGTCATCGGAGGTGGTGAGAAGATATGGTTTGTCCGCCTGCGGGTAGTAATCGACATGGTTCACACCCTTGGTTTCGTGGGCCTCCAGGGTGAAATTGGCATGTGGTGAGCCAAGGCTCCAGATCTTTACGGTCCTGTCCAAGCATGCGGATGCGAATGTATTGGTATCCTTGGGGTTGATCGAGAGTCCCATCACATAGTGGCTGTGGCCCTCGTAAACCTGGACACACTTCCAGCCTTTCTCCCAGTCCCAAAGCTTGATTGTCATATCATCGGATGCGGTCAGAACGAATGGCTGCGTGGGGTGCACTGCAATTGAGCGAATGTAGTCCGGGTGGGCCTCGAACGAAGCAATCTTCTCAGAGGTGTTGTAATTGTAAACGCGAAGCTGGAAGTCATCTGAACCGCAGACAATCCAGTTCTTGCGGGCAATGAATCGACCGGCTCGTACAGGTACATCGGTAAGCTCGAAGGTTTTGATGATCGACTGATAAAAACATGTTTAGCGATCATGACATACGTGATATAACGGTAGGGCAACTTACTTGAGTCTCATAGGACCAGATGTAAACGTGACCTGTGTGATCGTATTAGCGCATTCGAGGCGATGGTCGAAATGCAATTCCCCAACGCACCGCTGTATAGTGTGGTAAGAATCTGGGAAGTATCAGCGCCTGCCCACAGTTCCTTATGGCTGGAATACTCACCCATGGCTCTGTTGGATGGAAGTCAATGCCCTTCACCCGCTCGGAGCGGGCGAACAGCTGTCTCTATTCGATAACAACAACAACAGTCAGCGGTTTGAACATTGTTCGTAGACTCCGACACCAAGCATATGCAAGGTCTTCTGAAGCAAGGTCCGCAACTCCTCGAGAGTCGACATCCATACCTTGACATCCAATTTCATCTTGTGTGGGGAAGGAAGGTCGCGATTATGTGCGGCGTCGGAGGACGGCCTGTGAGAAGGAGGGGGAACCAGGCCACGAGCCGCTCAAACAGCCCAGCCCGGGGACGTCAAGAACTCCCGAAGGAAAGATATACGAAAGCACAAAGAGAATAGAAAATTCCTCAGCCTGAATGGCCTCCGAGGTCAACGTAGATACTCAAGAAGTGACAGCGATGTGTCCACAAGGAGATGGGAATCCCGCCAGCTATCTGGAATCGGCTAGCGACAGGGGGAGACTCACCGCCTTTGGTTCTGGATCATCATCCCCCTCGTGGGTGGCCGGGGGCCAGTTTCATGTCTACTACTTGGGTAGTCCTCTGAATAATTATGCGCGTGTACAAATTAACTTGTTCAATCGGGACGCTGTCCTTACAGTCACATATGCCATAGCAGATCCTGCACTAGCATAAGGCCCTATCAATCATTATTCTTTACATTCAGCATGATAACCCCGTTCGACCAGCGGTTATCAGTAAACCAGATACAATCCACCGGGAACCTTAGCTCAGACAACAACCTATACATCATCATGCAATTGTGATTGGTTTTGATTGGACACACGTAAACTTATAATTACAAACAATGGGAATTCTTAAGTCAAGTCTGTCATTCATGAGAAGACCCTATTATGCCGAGCACTTACTCGGGGCGCTCGAAGTAAGACCACTGGCCAGGTCTAGCCTTCTCCTCAAGTTCCTCCCAGCTGTGACCATATCAGTATTGCATTCCATACCATCGCTGAACCATGCTGATGTCGACTTACGCTTTCGACTTGTACAACTCATCAACAACCTTCAGTTCACCCTCGGCGACCTGAATAATTTCCTCAATAAGACCGGCACCGATTTGCTGCTCAATTTCAGAGATCCTATATCCAAAAACATCAGCACGTTCCGCCCGATGAATCGGTTCTGGAGAGGGCAATCTCGGCATACTGTTCTGCCGTCAGAGCGGGCTCAGCCTCCCACTTCTTCTCCTCAGGGTGGAAGTCCGATTCATTGTTCTTAGGAGAAGAAGCCTCCTCCAAGAGCTGTGTGAAACGGGCTTCTTCTGCTGGTGTACGAGCGGGACCTTCAGTGGTTGCCTCCAAGGCTTCGCCATCCCACTCCTCTCCACGGGAATTGTCGCTACCATCGAGGCGCTCAGCACCTGCGTACGTGCCGTTGGCTTGTAGAAGGCTAGAGAAGCGCTCAGGCTCATCACCCACGGTCTTCTTCACGCGCTCCAACCAAGCTTCAAATCCAGGCGGCTTCGTGGACTCAATGATCTGCAGACGATGGCGGGTCAATGCCTCGGTGGATTGACGGTAGACGGAGGACTCGGGGAAGGACTTGAGCTTGTTCAAGGTCGATGTGTAAAGGAAGATCAGGGTGGGACGAGGGCTAGGGTGAGTGTTCAGGCCGGTCAAGCCGGTGGGAGCGAAAGGCTCCAAGTACCGAGCCGGCTTGACGTTGGCCAGCAACCGGAGTGTCGACCTCATGTTGGGCGGAGGGTGTGTGAGGTAGTGAAAGGAATGAGAGTGACCCAGAGGGGCGTTGATATCAAACCCAATGGCAAACGGCAGCGGGGTGACTTATCGGGTCGTTCATTCACGATGAGCACACTGAATCGGGATGGATGCACGAAGGGTTGAGGTTCCGTCCCGGATTGCGGAGGAACCTAACCCCGAGTTCTCCCTCCTGCGCCTCTTCCTCCTCCTACCGCCTCCGCCCATCATCTCCATGATATCTGGTTAAATGGTAATCTTATAATAGGGGTGGTCTCCTTCTCGCCTGCGTCCTTTCCTCCGTCTGGTGGCTTGTCGTCCTATCGACGTACTCCGCAAGACATCTGCTGCGTATTCTTGGAGCACCGAATTCGTGCTGATTGCCCCCTGTCTGAGTGGTTCCCCGACTCACTGGCGATCCACTCGTTTCTAGACCACCCGTCACTTCCACTCCGATGTGCCACCTGTGAACGGCCAATCCTTGTTTTCTGATAACTTTTATCTCGACTCTCACTACCAACCCCACTTCTTCTTTCTTTCTGAATAAGGACCTCGAAGGCTTCTTGTCCTTGACCTACAGCCAGCATGAGGGCGTCTTTGCTGGCATGGTCATTCCTTTCTCTCCTTTCCATCCCGACGTGGGCTACCTCCGCCGGTGATGCTTCTCCCAAGCACCATCTCGCGAAGAGGGATGGCTCGACCGAGCCCAAGTCGACTCTCTTCAATGGCATCGAGGTTCCGCCTATCAGGTCTTTGACCCCTGATGATTTCGACGAAACCGTCAAGGATGGTTACTGGTTAGCACACTCTTCAATGCGCCACGTTAGATTGGCCGCTCCAGGCTAACAGGCCTTTCAGGTTTATCAAAGAGTACTCTCCGTCATGTCCGCACTGTCAAAAGATTGCGCCAACTTGGCAGACACTCTATGAGTTCTACTATGTAAGTCGCGTCCCTAGGGTTTCACCCCCTACTGCGTTCTCTAATCCTTCTCAGACCTCGGATCCTCTGTCCTCGTCCTCTGGAAAGTCGTCCGATACCAAGTCCCTGAACTCTTTCGATAAATTCTACAACTTTCATTTCGCCGAGGTAAATTGTCTTGTGTACGGGGACCTGTGTCGCAAGTTGGAGGTGAAATACTTTCCCACCTTCGCTTTGTATCACAATGGCGAGATGGTTGAGCAATTTACGGGAAAGAAGAGTATGCAAGGACTGAGTGAGTTCGTCGAAGAGAAGCTGGAACAGATTAAACCTGGCTCTCGACCTGCGCAAGGTTTGAACCTGCCCAAGCCGGGCGATACAAGCGTTGATACCAAAGCTCAACCCGATGCCCCTGTCGCTAAGGACAAAGATCCTGAAGCTGGCGCTAAGGCTGGAGAGAAGCACAATGAGCAGGCCGCGCAGCTTGCCTCTAGTGATGCTCCTGTTGCCAAGGATGCCGCGCAGACCAAGGCTAAGCCATCCGGTCCAGTGAATCCTCAGGGCATTTCTGTCCCTCTTACGGCGGAAAGCTTCCAGAAGCTTGTTACTACTACTCAAGACCCTTGGTTTATCAAGTTCTACGCTCCTTGGTGCGGTCACTGTCAGGCATTGGCTCCTAATTGGCAAGAAATGGCCAGAGAGATGCAGGGTACTCTCAACGTCGGCGAAGTAAACTGCGATGTCGAGACTCGGCTTTGCAAGGACGCCCGAGTGAATCAATTCCCGACGATTTACTTCTTCCGTGGCGGTGAACGAGTTGAGTACAATGGCCTGCGTGGTCTGGGTGATCTGGTCAATTATGCCAACAAGGCCGTGGAGATCGGCTCCGGCGTGCAGGATGTGGACGCTACCACTTTCAAGGAACTGGAAGAGAAAGAGGACGTCATCTTCCTCTATTTCTACGACCACGCAACGACTTCTGAGGACTTCAAGGCTCTTGAACGTCTGACTCTTAGCTTGGTCGGGCATGCCAGACTAGTCAAGACTAACAGCGGCGCCCTTGCTGAAAGGTTCAAGATTTCTACCTGGCCTCGTCTTTTGGTGTCCCGGGACGGCCGCCCAAGTTACTACAACGCACTCGCTCCCAAAGACATGCGGGACTTCCGGCAAATCCTGGGATGGATGCGGTCTGTCTGGCTGCCTATTGTCCCTGAACTTACGGCATCCAACGCTCGTGAAATTATGGATGGCAAATACGTTGTACTAGGTATTCTGAGCCGCAAGCACTCGGATGAGTTCCTGCAGTCTAAGAGAGAGCTAAAGAATGCGGCCCATGAATGGATGGACAAGCAGGTTCAGCTGTTCCAGCTGGAGCGCGCCGAGCTGCGGGATGCTAAACAATTGCGGATTGAAGAGGCTGAGGACCGCAACGACCAGCGTGCGCTTCGGGCTGCTAAAAACATGCGTATCACCATCCGCGAGGATGACAAGAAGCAGGTCGGTTTTGCTTGGGTTGATGGTGATTTCTGGGAGCGGTGGCTACGGACTCAGTTTGGTATCGATGTGGAGAACGGAGAGCGTGTCATTATTAACGACCAAGATGTAAGTTTCTTGCAGGTGATAAACCCCACTTGTTGTACATTTGACTGACTTTGTCTTAGAACCGCCGCTACTGGGATACGTCCTCCAGCGGAGCATCCATTATGGCCTCTCGCACTTCGATTCTCGAAACTATACCTCTTGTGGTTGCCAACCCTCCTAAGCTCACACCCAAGTCTACCATTGGCACTTTTGAGTCGATCTTCTTCTTCACTCGTTCTTTCATCAGCGGGCATCCGATTTTGTTCGTCATAATCTTGATCCTGTCCATTGTCGGTGCCACATTCGTGGCTCGAGGCAGGGCGGCGAGACGCGGAGGTCGAGGCGGTATCCTCGGTGTTACTGGGAACTCTAGCGGAGGTTTCTTCAACCTCGATGGCAAGGAAGGACTCTTGAATGGTGGTTCCACGGGCAAAGTAGATTAAACTGTGAATTGGGGTGGTGTACAGTCAGCTTTTTTTTTATTCTTTTTCTATTACCCAATTTTCCTCTTCAATTCTATTTTGGTGTTCTTTATGCTACATCTTGATGATACTGGGACTAGTCCCGGTCCCTCACTTTCTTCACCTCGTAGTAGCTTGCTGGCACATACAACGAGCTTGTATACTTCCATACTACTTCGTGGGGGCATGAGGTGTGGAAATGCGCGATATCTGATTCGACAAGCTGATGGTCACGTGATGCTCAATTCGGCCGGCTGATTGGCCGCGGGCGGTCGGACGAGAACGTCGCGGAGTCTCCCGGTTTTCGTCGACAGCTTTCAACGTGTAATTGCAGCCTCATATCGTTTACTGGAGCAGAGTGTGCCTCCTTCGACCTCAAACAAAATGGTATGTACATGCCGATAGACCCTCACTGGGCTGGCAGTCTGAGAGTCGCATGACTTCAAGTTGTCGCTTCCAGTTGATTAGTGGCCAACTCCGGACCCGGCTATGTCACAGTGATAGACTATGGAAAGGGATGAAAATTGTCAATTGCTAACGTGAATCGTTGTCCGTGTAGGTTTTCTCTCAGACTCTTCGCCGCGCTGCGGCTCAGAACGCCAGTGGCTACCGTTCTCCCTTCGGTCCCAAGTGAGATATACCCCAGAATCATCGTTACCTTTTTCCCAGCACAGATATGAAGGCTGGCACTGGACCGGCCCTTGCGGAGCTCCGCTTCGCTCCATTCAGCGGTCATTGATATGCCAGGGCATCTGATCGATAAAGAGCTCCAATTGTTCCTAAGCGGGGGACGACTGATGGCGAACTGCTGCATACACAGATTGGAAGGTGCATGAGAGAATTACGGCTAACAGACTTACTCGATAATTTAGGTACTCGACTCCCCTCCACTGGCACGGTCTTACCACCCGGTCCGCTGTCACTGCGTGAGTGTCTTCCGCCTTGTGTTCGAACGTGCCATATTCGCGCCAATGTCCGAAACGGCAATACCATTGCGAGGGCGTCGACTAACGTACGATCAAAACAACAGTGGTACCATTGCCAGCGGCTTCGGTGTCAGCGCCGGTGTCTTCCTTCTGTTCTTCTTCGGCGAGGTCCCCCGTGTCCGCCGTGACATCCTCCAGAAGGTCCCCTTCCTCGATGAGTACTTTGACCGCACCATCGCCCCCGAGGACAACGTATGTGGGATCCTATTGTCATGCACACGAACGAATGCTAACACTCAAACTAGCCCTTCTAAATTATGTCCTTAATATCGAGACAAATGTTGTTTTTCCATTATACACAAGGCCCGGTCACCCTGTACGGATATACCGCTTCATAGCTGGACAGCAAAAGAGACTTGAGGTGCTGTACGTGTAGAATAGCGATGAGTTTTTTATAGCACATACTAGAGAAAGCCTGCTTATAAACAAACTGTTCTCCGGTAATCTTACCAAATATTGTCCGTGGTTGTGTCAATGTACTAGCCCGCCAGAAGCAGCTCCAGTTCTGGTCTGATATGGGTGACAGCAGAGGTCCTGCATCTCACCCCATTCCTTCATTTCAATCAGTATTCTAGTTCTGTCTCCACAGCTGGTACGTTGGTGTCAAAGAGCTGCAGATGCCTGTTCGGTCTGCTGTGTATCCGCAGCAGGGGGATACGGAGACACTTTATGAGCGAGTCGCATACCCTTCACATTGAATCGCAAATGTATCTTCTAATCGAGCGATTACACGGAGAGTTGAAGACCGTGGTAGATTTCCGGTGCGTTGATCGTATTGTCTAGCCGGCTCTGTGTGTACACAAGGAGTAAGTTTATCGATAGTCAGACTAGGTAGTTACACCTACTACTCAGTTATCACTCCGCCACGGCCGGAGAATATCACCATCCAACAACACCCACTTACGCCCCCACCGACTTTCCTTGCCTTTGTGCTCGGACATAAACAGCAAAGTACTGTGTTGTGTCATGGTTCTCGCACAGCCAGTCACCCATATGCGAATGCAGAAACAACAGTAAGGAGGCATCAAGCCTTTCAAGCTTGATATGGTAGTGGACCTCTGAAATTCCTCTATCGTGGGTCAACTTCGTTTGGATGGCATCTTGTCAGGGGAATTGTTCATCAAGGTTGACTGACTATGCTCATTAAAGCAAGTCCAACCTGGCCAAGTCCTCTTATCTCTGGCTGTTTTGTGGCTCACACCTCATACCTAGTCAGCAGCATCCTTTCCATCCAGCCTTATCATCTGCAGCCCTGCAGCCAACCATCTCCTCCGATAAGTGCAGCTTGCGAACCTCTGGCCGGTTGTCCGAGCACTGATACGAATCGTCCCACGAGATAATTTCTTCTTCCGAAGCGCGCGAAGTTTCCCTACCTAGTAAAGTCAGCTTACTAGGTTTCGGGAATTACAGGTTTTAATTCCAGGTTGGAGTCGACTCGACCAGATGTGATTCGGGCTTTGGGCATCTCGACATCGACTTCCGCGTGTGAGCTTCTCCCTGAAATTCCCTCCAATCCGATTGTCCAGTAGATAGGTGAATGACCTGGTGCCAAGCGTATCAGCGTCTGGTTCCCCCGCCTCGGCTAGTCGCAGTATCAAGATCCATACTATGGGGTCGATAGATGCGTATCACCCGCCATAAAGATTGATTGGTGCCGTCTCTGTCGGACCCTTCGCCTGACGCGGTACAGCTGTTCTCGCGATAGATAAGATGGACTATCTTATATTGCAGTGCATCCTCAACGCGATGTATCGGTCTCAAGCCCACTCGATTCTGCTTGAAAAAAAAAGCGTCTCACAAGACTCAGCTGTTGTGTGACCCTTCTGTCTAGCAGTGCTTGCTCTTTGTCTCAACTGTCTGCGAATGACCCCTCATCCGGAACCTGCTTATCATTGCCCCTCTCCTCTGGGGTGTCTGATCAGGACGCTTAGCGGAGAATTTCGCAGGCCTTCACCATGTCTGTCTCTGAGCATAATAGCAAAACTACTCTGAAAGCACCGATATATGCGGATGTCAACCATGCGCCCGTCACTAGTATTTTGCCCGAGGGCGACATTCCTTACACCGATCATGCGATGGATGCGGATGAAAGAGTGATCGTGGCCCTCGGATACAAGCAAGAATTCAAGCGCGAGTTTGGACTCTGGACTACTTTCTGCGTGAGCTTCTCGGTACTCGGCTTGCTCCCCTCGTTCGCGAGTACAATATACTACGGTATCTCCACCTTCTTCCTGACTGGTCAACGTTGTGAAAGAAATGACTGACATGTAGAAGGCATGGGCTATGCAGGAACCGCCGGTATGGTCTGGGGGTGGATCATCGCCATGTTGTTCATCCAGTGTGTCGCGATGTCTATGGCCGAGCTATGCTCCGCAATGCCCACCAGGTGGGTGCCTCTCCACTGATATCTGCTTAGCCCCAGATCCGAGCTAACCTTGATCACCAGCGGTGGTCTATACTACGCAGCGGCCGTCCTTGCACCACCAGGCTATGGACCTTTTGCTGCGTGGATCACCGGATGGTCCAACTGGATCGGGCAGATCACCGCAGCACCGTCGGTCGACTACGCCCTGGCTGCCATGATTCTAGCGGCTGCCTCGATCACAAACCCCGACTACGTGCCTACCAATTGGCAGACCTTCTTGTTGACCACATTCATCATGATTATTCATACGGGGATCAGCAGCATGCCCACCCGCTGGGTTGCTCGTGTTAATTCGTGGGGCTCAACGTTCAATATTCTCGCCCTGATCGTGACCCTCATCGCAATTCCCGCGGGGACGAAGAACGAGCCGAGATTCACCCCATCCAAGGAGGTCTGGGGCACCATCACCAATCTGACTGACTTTCCTGACGGTGTCGCGGTGCTCATGACCTTTGTTGGGGTTATCTGGACGATGTCTGGGTACGACTCGCCCTTTCATCTCAGCGAGGAATGTTCCAACGCCAACATTGCCTCGCCGCGGGCGATTGTCATGACCTCTGGAGTTGGGGGAGTGTTCGGCTGGTTCCTGCAGCTCGTGGTTGCCTACACGGTGACCGACATCAACGCTGTTCTGGACTCTGATCTGGGCCAGCCCTGGGCATCCTATCTGCTGCAGGTCCTCCCGCAGAAGATTGCGCTGGCTGTTCTAGCACTCACCATCATCAGCGGCTTCTCCATGGGCCAGGGCTGCATGGTAGCCGCATCCCGAGTCACTTACGCCTATGCTCGAGATGACTGCTTCCCTCTGTCGGGCATCTGGAAGAAGGTCAACACCCACACTCAGACACCCGTCAACGCGGTCATTCTCAATGGGATTCTGGGGATCTTGATGTGTCTCCTCATGCTAGCCGGCTCCACGGCCATCGGAGCCCTGTTCTCGATCGGTGCCATCGCGCAGTTCTTCGCCTTTGCCGTCCCCATCGCCATCCGGGTATTCTTTGTAGGGAACCGGTTCCGCAAGGGACCCTGGCATTTGGGTCCGTTCGGCCCTTGGATCGGGGGCGCGGGCGTGGCGTTCGTCCTCCTCATGATCCCGATCCTCTGTCTCCCCAGCGTCACCGGCAGCGACCTGACGCCCGATCTGATGAACTGGACGTGTCTGGTCTGGGGCGCGCCGATGCTGGCGGTGATCATCTGGTGGTTCATCGACGCGCACAAATGGTTCAAGGGTCCCGTCGTCAACGTGGAGCACGCGATCCACGCCGTCCAGGACCAAACGATCATCGACGGACTGGGGGAGGATGACGAAGTCATTGACCAAGTGGCAGAACCGGCGCATCCGTCGAGTAAGTCTTCTGCGAAGCAGTAGTGATTGTAAAAAACATGATTCCTGCGTGTCTCCTGGTGTACCATACCCAGCTTAATACCTTCTTCCGTGTTTATATCGACTTATTGAGACATATATTGTTGATTTCGATCTGCGAACCACTTTTTTCTTGGAATTTGACTGAATCTGAACTCTCAGGCGATATACCTCGAGTGCACGAGTTCATCTGAGGTTCCAGCTTCCAACCTGCAATAGCTACACAACAAAACTTTCCGGCCGGCCCTGATTCTTACGAGCCGATAGTATCTATAGCTCAGCAGTTACGGGGCCGATTTCCTTTTACCTTGATTGTTCAATTTCAATCCTCGGACATAGCTCGTCGATTCGTACAGAGCTCATTCACTAGTGCGCTCTCTCCTATACCGGCCTGGTTATGCCACTTTCCTCTCAGGCAATCGCTGTAGAAACCCCCCACCCATCCTGCACCCTTGAACGGGATTGTCTACATGCATACCTGTATGTACTAGCTACATGAAGCAAATATTGCTTCAACTTGAGGGATTTTCAGGTGTCAACGCCTCAGCATATCAACATTTGAGACCATCTTCCCACCCGACACCTCCATCATGCCTGGCAGACTTGACCAGAACATAGGTGAATTCGCGAGTGAAAAAAAAAAAGTGAGACATACAATACGTCCGACAAGAGTCACGACGAACAGGACCTGTAATATCTGTGGAAGGGTGTCATACATCTCGGGTGTAACCTTCGGGAGATCCTCAGCTGCCTCCGTAGTCATCTGGCGTAATTCTGGAAGGGCAGGTTGATAGGTTTGATAGGTCGGCTGGTGAGACAAACTGCAGGTGTTTGTGCTACAGAAGGACGTTTGACATCCCGTCACTGTGTCTCGAAGTCTATTTTTATTTTACTTGTTCGGGCTGGATTGGTGGGGTACACAGCTATAACTAAGCAACTAGTAACTGCAGTGGTTGATTCACGATTATATAGTTATAGCACGCACATCACCTACTTTGGGTAGGGAGGGGGGGGTGGTTTCTTACTCGACGCAAGGTGATTCTTGATATGCTCAGTGAGTTCTGGGTGAGCATTTACTGACATGTGGGATTTGTTTAATATTGGTTGAGGCGCTGTTCGGGCTGGTTGACTTGGGACTGTCCTATAGATCGGGTCTTGATATACATCTGTAAACTTCTACTGTGAATAGGACCCGTGTAGCAGAACATAGCTACTCCACCACAATCCTCCCGGATACATTCATTATTCCTCGGGTCCAATCAATCAAAGTGATTACAATACCTTTGTAGATTGCACCTCACCACAGCTGAGAGTATGTAAGCATATATACATCCAGAAAGGTACAACACAATGCATGAGGAGCAACCAACGTATCCCCTCCTCACTCAGGTAGGTAAGGTACAGTCTAAATGCCTTGCCCGCCAACTGGCCTGCCCGGCCAGTAGGTACTGTACAGTACAAGCAACCATCGCCCGCACCTTCAATCAACCTCCAGTAATATCCTCGGCACCCTACCCCGTAGACTCCATAATGCAAATCGGTTCTCTTTCCCTAACGCACGAGCTCCACCATCGAAACCCTGGACAGTGGACAACAAAGGAACCCGATCGAATGAATGGGCTTCTGGGGGCTTTGTTCGGGATGGGCGGGCGGGCGGGCGGGCATGCGGTGCAGCGGTGGGCAGGTAAGGCGGGCTGGGCTGACTGACCTGCGACAAGGGGGAAGAGGAGAATCAAACAAACAAGCGCTGACAACCCTGCCCAGTGCCTGCCTGCCCATCGTCATTGGGGCCTGGAAACCTAATTGATCCCGGTTGCAGCCCCGACTGCTGCTGCTGCTGCTGCTCTTGCGTCTTAGCCGGGAGAAGTCTCGACTGGAGTCTTGGGGGGAACAGTGGACACCACGCATCTGGGCTGGTTTGGAATTTACCTGCAGGTACCGGACCAGCCCTTCTACCTTAGTATGTGTAGATTAGGAAGGATTTGGGGGCCAAGATGCATGTTTGTTCGGGAGTTTTTATAGCATTGGATGAGGGGTGAGAGGGTACTCAACTTGGCGTGAGGTACTTTATACAGTAGTACCCCTACCTCTTGGGTTGTTGTATGTAGGTGGGTGGGCTTTTTTATATTTGTACTTCATAACTTCATCAATGCCTCTGTTACAGTACTTCACACCACCATCCCGCCAGTGCCTCGTGGTACTGTAGTTAGAGATGATGCCGTCGGCCTGAGGCAGGTGGGAACAGGAATCCGAAGTGCAATGAACTGTATCGCTGCATAAACCCTCCTCTGCTTCCGAATCACCCGTCAATTCATCGAATTCACTATGTAGGTCAGCGAGTCTAGATCGGTTGAGAGACTTGATCAGTGCATGAAAATTCTCAGTCCTCTACGTCATGTACACCGAAATCCCTCATTGGCCGATCGACGACAGGTTAGTTAGGGGCAATCATGCTGACGGAGGTTTATTGAACGATGGGTGATGTGAGGACACTTCCAAAGACTGTGAGACATACATGTGTACAGTACACAATTCATCCATAATTATTCTACATACGGGTAGACTACGATGTGCCCAGAAAACGTGCACGAGACCAATTTCCTCTTTCCCCCCGTCTAGTAGAATTTCCACCCCTCCTCCCTCACTGCCCCTCCTCTCCGTCCCTGGGTGACTAATCATGATAGATATGATTGACAGGGGAAAAAACGGAGGGGGGAGGGGGGGGAGTAAGGAGGGGGGGGGGCAGAGGGGCAGACAGGAAAGAAAACGAAAAGACAAGAGAACCCGGAGCCATGGGAATGGAGGGGCTGGTTGTTCGCGAAGAGAGTGGATTCCTCCTCCATTGACACTTGGCCACTGGGCAGTTTTCAGGTTGGCGTTTTGCATTTCCCCGTTCGTCCGCTCACTCTCAACAAGCCACTAGACTAGACTTACTTGAGGAGAATTAGAACCTAGTTCACATACCAAAAGTAGATAATAATTCAGCTTGATATTTCGCTCAATTTTTTGCCCAACCACCGACTTAATCAACACCTATACAATTTATTCAGGTCGACCCGAAAAGTAGTTTCATATCGGCTTGAGGAAGTATCCCGTCTAGGATGCCTATTCTGGAAGGTTACAGTTACAAATGCACGTTAATCATCAGGCGGTTGGCATCAAGGTTCCGTCCGAGGTATGTCGGCTACCTAGGTCGACTGCGTACACCGTAAGCCCGCGTTGTGGCTTGCTATTGCTGGTGTTGCTGTTGTTGTTAGTCTTTAAGATGGCCAGTTTCTGTTGGTTGGTCAGTGGCAATTTCCTTTTCTACAAGTAAGAGAGCATAATTTAAATCTAATCGGTTCTGAATTAAGAAACTGGAAGAGATAGCCTAAAACCACTTTTGTACTTTGTGCCCTGTAGATACGTACAGTACTGTATCAGATATCAATCTGCGAGTACTATGTCTTATCCCTGCAAATTTGTTCATTATCTGATCGCGCCTCAGGCAGCAAAGTTTATGTTGCCCCTCCCCGCCCGCGCGCGGTGCGGTGGAGGGGAGGAGGAGGAGGATCGCTCTCCTCGCGTGCCGCTTGCTTGAACCTTGTTTCTTGTTTGGTGATGATGGGCTACTATTCCGTAGGGAATTTAGGAAGTGTACGAGTTGAAAGATTCATAGACGAGAGGAATTCATGACGCGGCCTTCTCCCGGTTCCCATCGTCGTCCGATATGTGCTGAGCAATTGGCCCTGAAGTGCGCATCGGGATGGAAAGATTGTAATCCATATGGCGGCGGATCGACGCGACCATGGGCCGATTGGACTCGATTCCCTTGGATTCGTCTCGTCTGGCGAGACTATTCTCTAAATGTAAGGAAAAGATATCGTTCGATCGAAAGTCATCCTCAGCTACGCCCGCGGAGTACTCGTGGTTCCTTTTCCCTTCCGTCGGATGCATGGATTACTAGCAGCAGTAGTAGTCGATAGATACAAAAAGACCAGAGACACAGGCTCGGTCCTTAGTCAAAAGCATGACCTGATTGTTCAACGTTCAACATGCACACTCATACATCATACATCTCCGCCATAGAACTCCGGCCAGTCATGGCATCGGAAATGATACTTCGTACATAATGTACGCAAGAGGTATCTGGAGGGGCAGGAAGGAAGGATCTCTCCGGGTGCCAAGTTTGACACTAAGCACCCTAGTGCGCAGCGCTGCAGCGACCCTCACTAACAATCAACCTTAGGCAGTAGGATTTTTACTTTCCCCAAGCGTGACCAGGAGGATGGTAACTAGACTAAACCGCGGGTTTTGGTTGTTTAGCGTAGGTATTTTTCTTGTGGTGCATCTTCTAACTTAGCTTCTGACTAGGCTCAGTAGGGGAAGAGTCTAAAGCCACGGCTGCACACACCTGCACCCATCCCAGGCTCCCTCCTCCCCGAAACAGAAGAAACAAGCAGACCCTGGCTAAATCTAATTCCAGTACAGAGTGCACACCAGTCTTCCACCCAGTTGTCGATTCGGTGGCTATGAACTGGAACTCTGCGAGGATGGATCCTGTATCCCGACAAAGGATCTAGGGAGGTTTGAGCGAATCCTAGATAGCTCAGCGCCAATCCTACTTCTACGGACAAGGGAGACACTGCTCAACACACAACAGCAACATCGTCATCATCATCATCATGATCATCAACAACAACACAACAACCACCAGCATACTCCAAGGCTCAGGCCACTGGGGAAAGAAAGCCTGGTCATCCTCGGTCGGACTAAGAAGGTTAGATGAGGTGTGTGGCGTTCTCGCCTCGCCAATGTTTCGGAATTTGATTGGTGCTTCGACCCCAGCACCACTTCCGAAACCGAGCCGATACTTAAAAAGGTGCGAAGGTGAAGACCCAATCCAGAAGGATAGCGTGGTCTTTCGGCATTACTCCGGTCAGCTTCGGAAAAACCACCCTGGCCAGGGTAAAAGTGCCGAGGGAAGTTCCCGGTCAATCCCTCCAGGAGGCCCCGACTCACAGCACTTCCTTGTCTACGATCTTGCGGACCATCCCCGACTCGGGCGAATGAGAGAGACCGGGGAGAGAAGCGCAGAATGAACGATCTGCAAGCGGTACGGTATGGAGTACGGAGTACTATACCGGAGTCCTGTAGTCTGTACCTGTCGGTGATGTCGCCCTACCGGTAGTCTTCGCACACTCCCACTTCCTACCTTGGCATGTTGGGGGTCCATACTCCAGCCTAGAGTGCTGACTAGAACCTGAGCGTATCAGTAGCATATCATCATGATTACCTATTTGAGCCATTTTTGATAGGGACCGTAGTGGTGATGGTTACTGGCGCTGTTATGTCCTTACCCCAGCCACACTGCTGCGTTGTTTATTGTTCTGTTCTGTTCCTGCCACGTAGATGAATCACACTGGCAACTGTCCTTCTTGTCGAGCTGATACACCGTACAGAAAGCAGCGCTAGCCTGGCCTTTTGGTAAGGTAGGTCTGGGACGTAGGCTGTAGCAGAAGTAGCACTCAGTGCCGAGATGCACATCTATCGCAGCCACGACCAGCGAGACTGAGACAGACATCATCACTCGGCAGTCTCACAAGCGAAAGCCAAGCTTTGTGATGATGAAAAAGCAAGCAGACGACGATCCCATCGGACAATTTCTTTCACCAACCATTGAGCAAGCACCTTTAGGCGAGTCAGTTCCGGGTTCCCCTCCTTACCAAGTAGTAGTAGACAGAGGATGCCGAAATTCCACCCTGCCTACCACACAGTACCATTTTTTTGTTTCAAGAAACACACACAGAAAAAGAAGGACACATACATACCTCAAAATCTACCTATCGGCTTGCATGATGCTTTTTTCTGCTTGCCTCAGTCACCGACACACTTACTACGGGTAGTCTAGGGCTGGGGAATACGGAGCCTGGAGTATTCGGACCAGATACCGTAGGTTTAGAGGGGATCCTCCCACACCGCCTGGCTTGGTCGTCGAAATTTGTTCGTGGAAGTTTCCATGAGCGGAGCCCATCCCACCGGCTTCCGCTTGGGTTTTTGTGGAGCACCAAAAACGGGTTGGCCATGCCGCCGTGATCGGATCGCCACATTGGGCGACGTGCAGGGGGGGGTTGTTTTTTGCCCTTGAGCCCGGGAGCACTTCCACTGGGACCATGATACATCATGCCAGTCTTGCTCGAATGGGTTGGCAGTCCAAAGGGAAAAAAAGCAAAGGCCGAAAGACAACGATGATGACGATGATGATAAACTGGTCATCATTTGTGCTTTGTCTCTTTGCTGTGCTTACTTCCTTGGAAGGAAAAGAAAACAAAGGAAAGGGCAGAAAGGAAAAGAAAAAAAAGCCCTGTCCGCGCCGATGCGGCGGGGAGAAAGGCGTAAGCGGCAAGTTGAGCGAGGATGGATTGTTGCAGAATGGACTGCTACGGAGTACGGAGTAGGTACAGTACAAACAGCTTGGGTTGTGTCTGACACCTACGTATTTTGTTCTTTCCCTGATAGACACTTGAGGTACTCCGTACTACTAAGTCCTGAAAACTTACCACACACACATCGTTGGGAAATGTTGCTAAGCTCGGTGTGGAATCTCACATTTGCAACTTTTTTATTTCCCCAAACTAGATTATGATGCTATTACTCAATCAATTCATCGTCTTCTCGGTTATTGCAGTCGTCTTTTGTGAGGGAATTTTGGGTTCTCTCTATGGTACTCCGTTAAGTCGACCAGAGACAAGTAGTCTGATGTTCTCTTATCTTCTTGTGGCATAGTGCGGGCTTGACCGCAGCAGAATAAAAAATCATTGCTGGGTTCCTGCAAAGAAATTGAGTGGTACGTACCATTACTCTGCGCTCTGCTTCCGGGAAGACGGCGAACCCAAATCCTTCTCACTAGTACTCTTCGACCACCCAGCGCGCTCCGTAGCCGCCACGAGATGGAAGCAAGAGATTTGAGAAGAGCGAAATAAACTTAACAACAAAAGCGATGGTCGAAAAAAAGGTACTGTACGTACTACTGACTCAACCACCCTAAGTTACCTTTTCCGCCGACCCCCGGGATTCTTCATCCGCGGTGTTCCGAAATGGATGACTATTCGCTTGATGAGCTTTTTTTCTTTTCTTTTCTTTCTTAATCTTGTAACTTGTTTCGTGTATTTCCGTACCGTGAAATGAATGCTACGTGAGCGAGAGGTCTTCTCTTGAGTTGGGAGAATTCCAATGCCGGATGCCGACCGTATGGAATCGATGCAATGGTCAGATCAGATAGTTGGAGGTTCGGATATGCTACTGCTGTTGTGATACAGAGCAACAACTGTCCCCAAAACGGATCCGAATCCCACTTTGGACTTTGCCTAAGGCTTAGGTAGGGTTGGTCAAGGAAGGTCCACAATCGAAGCGGGAGAAGCTCCCAGCGAAAATCTCCTGGTGGAGAACAGCCGCCGATACGAACGAAGCCTAAACGGGAGACCCATCTTGGATACTAAAATGACGGTGGTGATTCGAAAATGGGCGGTCACTTGGGGGGAGGGGGGCATGCACTATGCAGATGATGGGCAAAGGGAAGGGCAACAAAACGTACAAAAAGGGTCTCTCGAACTATGTTGTGTTGAATAAAGGAGGGCTGGAATCCTAAACTGTTGGCTTCAATTCCGAACAACAATCTTTCGACTGCAGGAAATATGATGGACTGAGACAATGTTTTCTGATTCATCATACTTACTGAACCGAAAGGGGTAAGGATACGGTTCACATCCGCACCCATGGAATTGTTCAGGCGCGGGTGGTATTCGGTTCGGTCCTGGGACTTGGACAATGTACTCCGTACAGTAGTTAGAACACGGGCATATGATATGATCTAGACTGGCATCGGGGATGAAACAAGGTGCGTGGCATCATCGAATTGGCAATTAGTTGAAGTCCGAAGCAACTTCGACCAAAGGACAGTCTCAGTGACGGATCAGTCTAGAAGGTCCATGCGCGATGCAGGTGATGTATATTTATCTGACGTTGCTTCGATGGGTGGCTGAAATTTGTCGCAGCTGAATCAGTCCTCGCTCAGATCGTCTTCTCAGGGCTTCTCAAGCAGACAGGGGTGAGAAATGCTCCGTGAGAGGAACTCCTGATTTTGACAATTAAATGAATAGACATTCGGGACAGGCACTGGAAGAGTTTCATTTGTTCATTGCCTGCCGCGGCTTACGCAATTTGCAAATTGACCAGCAATACGTGTAGCACGGACCGAGGGCAAAAGTGCTTTCTTCCGTGTAGATCAATACACAGCCGGCTACAAAGTACTGTAATGCATGCTCGCCGTTGAGCTTCCCTATGATACCGCAGAAATCCATGCCACCTTTTCCTCCCCGGCGCCTCACGGCCGGGGATGTGGTATGATGACGAAGGAGGACCGAGTGGCAGAGGCGCGTTGAAGCCTGCATATGAGCGGCAGAATTGGCGGCCCATACCGTCATTGGGAGTGTGGTGTGTATGAAGTTGAGGATCGAAAAGGGGATGACTGTTGTAGTGGCCAGATAGCTCGATCTAAATACATAGTACTCAGTACTCATCGCACAGTGCCTACAGCTTTTGATTGACATGGGTCCAACATGGGATCTAACATGCAGATGGAGGTCGGGAAAGCCCCATGCGGGAGGGAAGGAGGTCTCCATCGTCCGCTCATCTACTCAGGTATGGAGTTTATACTTCCTGGATCGAGATTTGACAATTTGACAGCCGTGGAGTCGAAGTGGGCAGCCTCTACCATTGTTCCTCCCGCCCATGAAGCCAGGAGCTCAGGTTCGAGCAGGATGCCACTCCACTTTCTCGCAAATATGATAACTTTGATAAGGTTTCGTGTCGCCCTACCTTACTCTAGTCTCTAGCTCATGTGGAATTGTGGATGTGCCATGAGGGACTGAGCGCTGAGGAACCAGTATGGAGCCGGCGGCGGGCCTGTCAACTGCGGAGAAAGGATGCAGATGTCCGCCTGCCTCATGACATCAAGCATATTTTGGTACGTGTTTGTCGACTAGTATATCCCAGGATATAGGAGGTCAACAAGGAACGCATTCGAATTAGCCATGGTTTCAGAGTGCATGTATTGCAGTAGTACTCCGTACACAGGTAAGAGAAGCCGAGATACTGGACCGTGATCGGAAAAGGAAATCGAAGGGTCTTAGGTAGGTAGTGCTCCTGAAACCGGCGTACAGTAGTTACAGACAGAGAGAGAGAGAGTCTCCGTGCTTTACATACACATAACCGAGTAGCCTGCTTGGAGGGAAGGAGAGATGAAGGAGAGATGAAGGGTTCTTTCTCCCGCTCGTCTGATATGCTTCAACCGGGCTGCTGCCTGAGTTTTTGATCACCCACTGGGCCTACCAGTCCTAGTTGAGGTTAGTAGGATCCGTCGCCCCCCGGGAGCCCGATCTACGGCTGCATAGGAAGCCTCCCACCATTCCGCCCCTCCATTAACTTCCAGTTAGGTTACTTACCACGGCGTAAGTCCCTCATCCATGATTGTGTCCTGGCTTACTACATATGTAGGGTATCTCATTGTCCCAGCACCTGATATTCCTTTGATAAGTCAGAATATGTCTGACTATTGTACTATAATATCAAGACAAAGGATATACCAAGAGAAAACGAAACCAGTCTCACAATTGCTCACGGACAAAACTGAGTTCGACCAATGGACGCCCAAAATAGAACTCCTCAACCCGAAGAAACACCTGCAGTTAAGTTCTCATCATCAAGATTCAGAACGAGTCACTGGACTCACTACGTAGGCTTGACGGGCGCGGGTCTGAAAGGCTAGAACAAGATCATGACGGTATCTCTCAGTCTGCCTACCTGCTTGCGTCTTTGCCTGATCCCTGGTGGATTACGATTGGCAGGCTGCAAGGCCGGTAACGACGAAGTTACTGCCAAGTATCTTTTTACGTAGCTGTCTGCGGCAAGGATACCATCGAGGTACCTCGTTTCGGTACACGCCCGACGTGCCCTTTTCTCTCTCCCACCAACGAGTCGAAACTCGAGTTTTGATTCCCTAATCGAATTCGATGAACCAACCAACGAGCATCGGCCGTCGGGATAGCGTCCTCAGCCCTCTTTTTTTCCCCTGCTTGCCGCTGGTGCCAACCAAATTCGATGTTAGATTTCCTCCCAAAAGGATCTCTTCGTTTCCCTGCTCTTCCGGGGCGACCTTTCGGAAAGGGTTGGGTGCCGAAATTGCCGTTCATTTGGCACAGAGCCAGAGATACAAGCAAAGTCAACCGTGAATGAAATGGAAGTTACTGGGAAAAGACAGAGGATTTGATTTCCCGATCAAATGTACAGTACTGTACATTTGATCACCAGACACTACTCCGTAGATAGTATGAGTCCAGTACGTACTAAGTTACTACTTAACAGGATACTAGTAGTAGTTTGACCCCGTTCGGCTCTTGTTCGATTCTCGGAGACCGGGTGAGGCACGAATCAGGTCAACGGCACCAGTGTTAGTAGCAATAAGTATGGTAAGTTAATGCCACCAAATTATTAAAATTTCCTCAAGCAGTACACAGCTTTTTTCCGGTGCGCATTTTGCCTCCCAGAGTTAGGATCGTCACCGCCAATCCACAGTTAACCTTCAATTAGTTTCGCACTCGTCTAAGAGTATCGTCCCCCTTTCCCTTCTAAAAGATTGTACCACTTGTTTTTGCTTGTCGGAAACTGATAATATTCCGTGGTTTGTGATTTTGCGAGGTTTCAATCCCTCTTAACCTCTCTTACTGCCGCCGCCGCTATTCATTGCCCCCCTTCCCACCCTTTCCCCCTCCATTCCCGTGACTACTAGTTAGTACTACTGCTAGAACGGCTCTCTACCTTGGGTGCGTTCTTTTGAGGCAACTCTTTTTTTTTTTTTTTTTTTTTTTTTTTTTTTTTTTTCTCTCTTTTTTTCCCCCTTCCTATTTCATCTTTTTTCATCTCATATTTTTTTTAACATTTTTTTCTCTTCTCTGTTTCCTTACAAACCCATCCATCATTCTTCTTTTTTTTTTTTCATCTGTGCCATCTCCTCCCACCCCCCCTTACTTTCCATCTTTTTTCCTACTCCCTGGTCTCCGCATCTATACGCGTTGTCCCTGGCAGTTTCTTTATTCTCCTCACCCCATCCGAATTGAAAAGCGAAAAAAGTACTGGTCAATCCTGCGCATTGTTGACGCGAAGCAGAATTTGACTAGCAAAATTTCCCTCTAGCACTGCTGCTGGTTCTGTTAGACCCACTTACACGCCGCCTCCCTGGTGGATCAGAACCATTGACTGTTTTGACAACGTGCGGATAAAAAGAAGTTCCCACACAACTCGATTTTCTGGTGGGTGACCGTGGGGAATTCAGATTAAGCATCTCGACCTCATCCTGACCTCTTTTCTGCAGTGGAGTCGGACTTGTTCCTGCACATCTCTATCATCGACCTTGGACTGCCCTTGAGTCCATTGCCATCCGAACTCACCACCCCGAACAACACCTGTTGATTCCTTTTCGCGTCTGTCCGGAACAAGCATCCAATTCCGTCCCCGGAAAGAAAACACACAGAGAAAAGAGAGGAGAGTCAAAGGAGGGACCGAAAACTTTCACACAGCGAAAAAAATCCTCTCGTCGACCAGGACGCGATCAGGATTTTGAAGTCAGTGACATTGGCAAAAGCTTTTCGCATCCTCGAAGCTTCGCCTTTTGATCGCAACACACTTGCAGAAAGGTCCTAGTTTCCGTTCTGCGATCAATGATCAAGATACAGTGAAATCCTTGTTTGCGAGTCCTAAACCCCATTCCCTTCACTTCCACCCTCACCCCTCCTGTTTGACACCCTCCCCGCGTCACGATGGATCCCAGATCTCATCCGTCACGGCCCCCATCCACCAGCCTGCCCCAGGGCTCCACGCCTCTTTCCTCGACACCTATCTCAAGCATGCCAATGCCTCAGTACGCCATGCAGCACCAGTACCCGGTGTCCCAGCCGCATACTCTTCCCCCGCTCCAGCCTCATCACTCCCAGTCTCCTGCCCCTCATTCCTACATGGGTCAGCCTTACCGGCCGGATCTCTCGAGATATCCCGCGTCAACTCACGATGTCTACGCGACCTCCGCGGCTCCTATCATGCCTCATACGACCGTGGGTAGCTTGCCTCCGTCCTCGTTCCTCTCCCATCACAATCCGCAGGCCCAGCCCCAGCCGTCGCAACCTTATCCTCCTCCGCACAGCGTGCTCCCCCCCGCGTCGAGTGCTCAGTCCTATCCTCAGCCGATTGCGCCGGCCCCGCCGCGTGACCGTCGCTCCGACTACTCCGCACTTCCGTCGGGTGCTTTCAGCTACTCGGATGCTAAGGGCTCGCCTTGGATGAACCAGGATCCCGTGGCAGGCCCGAATGGCGCTGCGCCTTATGCTGCGAAGGAGCCTCCTCGTACCCAGGTTGTTGGCTCGCAGGGCCGTCGTGGTATCCTTCCGAGCGTTCCGGGACGCGCGACTCCGGTCACCAACGGCGTCAATGGAACTGCCAAGAACACCACAATTCCCGCCAAGGATGCAGATGGAAAATTCCCATGCCCGCACTGCAATAAGACATATCTTCATGCTAAGCACTTGAAGCGTCATTTGCTCAGACGTAAGTTAAATACAGCCGGTGAGAGTTGCATTGCAAGTTGTATCGCGCTAACGGGCATACGTGTGTTACAGACACGGGCGATCGTCCTTACATGTGTGTTCTTTGCAAGGACACTTTCTCCCGCAGTGATATCTTGAAGCGCCACTTCCAGAAGTGCTCGTTGAGACGTGGTAACCCCACGGGAGCGACTCACTTGTCGCATCCCCAGGCGCATCTGAAGAGATCCCAAGCTGCGGCCAATGCTGTCAAGCCTGTTCAGGAGGAAGTCAACAATCCCATCCCGCCTCCCAACGGTCTCCCCGGTGCGACGTATGCTGAGGGTCCTGTGAACGGCAATGGCATGGCTCCCGCCCGTCCAGGTTACACGGAACAGCAGCCTTTGGGTTTCTCCATGTCGTCTGTGAATGGGATGAACCGCGGTCCTCCCGAGGACGCTTATCCTGCCGGTCAGCCTCAACAGAGAGGTCCCTGGCTTGCTGCTCCTAAGCAGAGCCCGTACATGGTTCAGCCCGGCGCTGATGCCTCTGGCCAACAACTGAACGTTGACCGTCCTCCCCTTGAGCAGGTAAAGCCCCCGGTTATTCAAGATCCTAAGCGCCCTGTCATGCCTGGCCCCACTCCCAATCATGCTGGCGAAATTGACTGGACTTCGATGTTTCAGCCCGGAGGTTCCGACGGTTACATCAACCAGGTCTTCCCTCAGCAGACCATGGCCGCCGGCCAGGAGCCGATCCACGCTCACGTTGACGCTGAACGCAAGTTCTACCCCACTACCACCGCCCCTGGTCCCCAAGAAAGTGGCATGAACGGACTTTATCTGGCGTCAACTATGAGCGGCGACGGTAAGTTGAAAGGATACCTGTTAGAATTGGGTTCGATGCTAACTCACCTGTCATCTAGGCACCGTTCAGCCCGCCCGCCAATAGTCGCGAGTAAATGAGGGCGGATGTCTGTATCTTGACCACGCTAAACCCAACATGCAATTGGCGCGAAAAGGAGTTTTTTTTCTCTAAATCAAACTCGAATCAAAATATCACACTACCTCCCATCGGTGGGATCACGTGTCATACGACGTTACGCATTCAAGATCTCAGGACATGTGCAGTGGTACCGGATCTCAAATTGGGGACGCTTGTGCATATACGACTCTTTTCCGGACATACTTGACGTCTCTGATCCTCGATTTCACTCCAATACTCCGAATCACTTTAGAGGTTCGGATTATGTCTTCTATGGATCAATCTGAAAGCCGCTTTGACTTCCGAACGAGAGAGGAATGATAGAAAAAAAAGAAGAATTACTCGATTGGTGAAACAAAAGTTAGACAAAAAAAAGCAATGAAGATAGAAAAAAGTGGGTATCGGCCAGGCCCAAGAAATTCGCGCAGTGCGCATCGGCGTGGTCGGATTGTTCAGCGTCCAAATCTCTTATTGTCATGAAAACATTTTCTTTCTGCAGGTATTGTGATTGAAACTTCCTGCGATGAAATACACAGTGTCAGCATTTCTACGGCGAGTGCAGCTTTGCGGTGGTTCAGGATTTGTTTTATTTTCTTGTTTTACTGTTTTCCTCTTTCCATCCATTATGAGTGATTTTGATGGGATGGTGTGGTTTTATCTGGCGTCCAATCATAGACTTGGGCATGTGTTTCTATGCGAATGTGCTTTTTTTCTTCTCTACTTTCACTTTGTCATCGTTCATGTGGAACGAGATCAAAAGAGTTTGAGTGGAAGGCTTCTCTGTCGATGCATCACCCTGATTTGCATGGTCCATTGTCGCGGATTTTCTTCCCTGTTGCATCAAGAAAAAGAGTGTGCTTGGCCTCTGTTTGCATAATCATCACGGCCGTTTTTCAATCTTTCATGTCAGCTCCCCCAGTCCACCCTGTATGTAGAGCCGATGTGTCCCTTGATAGGGTATGCACGTTCGGACTGGGGCTGCCAAGGTGTTTCCATACACGTCGCTCATACAAAGTCAAAGTCATCTTTGAATGCTTTTCTATCCTCGTGTGATTGTGAGGTCTGTTGCGTATGGCCTGTTTATTTTCTCTCTCCTTCCCCCATTCTCTGTGACTTACATTGTCATCTGGGTGTGGCCGGGGTTGCCTATGGAATCCGACTGCTGCCGAAGGAAGGCCAGCTAGCTGTGTTGGCGCTTCTTGAGGCCTGGTTCGGTTGAATTGCCTGGATGCATATCCCTGGCCGACCCCTGCATGGTGCTGCGACGATTATTCTATCTTACGGTGTTCTGCATTTCCAGTTCCTTGCTCCGGAAGGGATTGTCATCACAAAAAGTGCTAGAATTATTTCACAGAAGGAATAATAATTTTGCCCATGCTCATTCTCAGCTCATTCGTTGGCGTATGCAATTTGCTCACGGTAGTTGTCGAATGCTACGGGGAATATCTCCGAGATAGACAAGTGGAAGAAGGCAGGAAGAATAGCCATGCCATGTGGCCTGGAGTGGTGTGAGGGAGTGACAGACGACAGACAGGTGATTGATTCATTTGGTGGCCCGACCGAAGCCGAAGAGCCGTTGGTTACCCCGTACCATTCGTACTTATAAGGTAATAGTCCCTTTGGTCCGGAGGAGGGGAACATCCCGGGATTTTCCTATTACCTACTTACCCCCTCGAACCCTTGATAGATGGAGATGGAGATGGAGATGGAGATGGGAATAGAGAACGAAAGTGTGGAGAGAAAGAGTGGGGAAAGATCTTCAGGACACTAAGTATCCATGATGTATTAGTAGTTACCACTGGATACCTAATAATAGTTAGGTAGCTTTACTACTACTGCACTTGTACAATATAAACTTGGTTAACGATTCCCCATCATCTCAAGTAAACCTCGGATACTGTAAGATTTCCACACAGCATGTCTTGTACTGTACTAAGTTGAATGTCGACGTCACCGCCTGCCCCGGATCGTGGATTGGTATTTCCCCGCCGTGATTGGCCATCATCCACGGGATGCTCCGGAGGACTGCGACCTCTTGCCTTCCCCCCCCCAAACCTCCTCCCATCATCCATCCGAGCCGTCCGTCCATCATCCTCCTTTCTCCCTTGCATCATTTTTGACCCAACCCTTTTGACAAGGATTCTTACATGCCATCTCATCTTCCTTCTCGTGTCGATGTCGGACATTTGACCGCCTGATTACGCCTTGTCTCTCTATCAATACCATTAGACCCCACTCTAGATCTCGACTCCTCCGCAACTCCGCGGCTACCCACAACTCCGAACTCCACCGACCTCTCCGCTACATCCACCACTTCCCCTCACACGAGATCTATAGATATACGCGAGAAAGCCAATCCCGCTTCGCAGCACTCGGATCAGTATTAGTACCTATTCTCCTACCCATCTCCTTCCGCTCCTGGGACATCCGATACGTGACCGGTGGTTCGAGTCCACCGATTAGCCTTCCTCTACCGACTTGTCAATCCCAACCTCAACCACCCTTCATATATCATCCATCGCCTCCCTCTCAGCCATCGCAATGTCCACGAACAGACCATTCCTGGCCAATTTCCTTGCGGCCTTCCGGGCACAGTCTACATACAAAGCCTCCACCGCCGGCACTCAATCCACATCAGCCTCGATATCCTCTGCCCAGATCTCCCAGAGTGCTGCTCGAGCAATCGCCACGAAAGCCAGCAACAACTCGGAAGCGTCCTCGGCATCATCCTCCACAGCACACCATTATCATCATCACTCGACCTCCTCATCTTCACACTCTCGCCCGCACTCCCACCACCGCGGCCCCCTGGCCCAGGGCCAAGGCCAGGAGCAGTCCAGCCCCGCATCCCCGCCCCCGTCATCAGCCGCGACTCCACCCCAAGCCGCCGCCGGCGCATCGTCTCCCCCACCGACTCCTGCCGCCTCGAACCCTATCCCCATCACCAATAGCCATGGCCGTCAACGGCGCGGCAGTGACAGCTCCAGCGGCTCGGGCGGGTTCCGCGACGCCCTCGGTCCTGAGAAATGGTACATCGGCGGCCGGACGCCCGGCGGCGAAGAGAGGTTCTATCGATTAGGCATGGTCACCAAGGGAGGGGGTCGCCTTGGAGGAAGCGGCCGGGTGGGGAGTATCGATCAGCTAAGTCTCTGATCACTATTGGGGCCGGCTCGATTTGGGATCCTCCCACTCACAGGGTTCTCTTGTCTCTGCTTTCTTTTCGGTGCCTGGCCTTTTGGGCCACCGGGACTCGCTTGATGCGAACTATATTTCGGCTTTGTGAATCTTCTTACTTTTATATACCTCCGGCGTCAGAAGCTTATCCAGGAACGGAGAGGGGCTTATGGGACTGGCGTTGCTGTTTGGCGTTTGGGCTTAAAAAAGAGCTTGCTTTATTTTAGGTGTCGGGTGTCGTTCCCGATCGGGAGTGATTGGACCTAGCGCAAACGACAAATGGGTTTGGTATTATAATCCTGACCTTATATGCGAGTTTGTCTCTGGCTGTGTTTGAGACAGATATTGGGGTGGAAATCAGATATCTGTACATGAACGGCTCCTCTCTCTCTCTCTAGTGCGGCTTGCCGTGGTGTCCCTCGCATTACCTGCGTGTCCACATAAGATCTTGCAATGAAGCGAGGCAATGGGCCAAATCATGGCGGTCCGTGTTGAGTCAGACTGCTTCGATAGAAGAAGGCAGATTGGCAGGAATCAAGTCTGAGGGAGTGGCCGAGCCTATTCAAAAGTGGGAGGTTATAAGTTATAGATCTGGACTTGGCAGGGGGTAGGTAGAGCTGAGTAGAGTGTCGACTTTAGTTCAAGTGTTTTACAAGGATCTTTCCCATTCAAAGTTCGCAATTAGGAGGATGAACATTTTAGAGTATATACTCGAGTCCTGACCTACGGCAAACCAGGCAATAGGTATAGTACACCTGCACATGGTACTATACATAGTACTTGTACTTACCTAGTAGCTAGCTAGCTATGAGTCCTCCTCCCCTCCCAACAACGCCGTCCGCTCATCCACCCCCGTCCTCCCCACCCTCCGCACCCCGCAATTCCTCATCCACTTCCTAAGCCTCCCCCAAACACCCACCCTCCCAAGCAAAGAAAACCCACCACCACCCCCACCCTCCTCCCCCATCCAGAACATCAACACCGCCATCCCCGCCACCAACCCCGCCAAACTCCCCGTCATCGCCGCCCACCCAGCCCGCCACTCCACGAACCCGCCCCACAGGGGTCCCACCAACAGGCCCAAAAACTGCGCCATCGTCTGGATGCCGAACGCCTGCGCGACGGCGCCCGTGGGGCCGAAGACCGTGGGGTCCCGCGCTTCCAGCGCGGCCAGCGCGTGCTGCGTCTCGAGGTACAGCGCCGGCGTGCACAGGTTGATGAGGAGCCCGATGGCCGTCAGGCAGGTCAGGAGGAGGGCGATGTGCGTGGGGTGGGCGGTCGTGACGAGGCGGAGGGTGAGGAGCGGGAGGGTGAGGCTGGCGAAGGAGGTGAGCGCTATCAGGCGGGGGCCGTGGGTGTCTGTTAGATGGCCTTCGGTAGGGGTTAGTGGGTTGAAACCTGAAGGAAAGGGGGTAAAGGGGGAAGGGGGAAGGGGTTTGGAT